>NC_058130.1:644237255-644335491 GCF_016433145.1 Gracilinanus agilis
CGCCGCCACGGTAGTGACCGTCGCTGCCAAGATCGGCAGAACCGCGCGGGTCGCGAGCTGGGGCCGGCGCGACCTGCGCGCGAGTTTCCTAAGACAACTCGAGAGGCCGAGGGCGGGGGGGCGTGGCGGGGGCGGGGAGAGGGGGAGGGGCCAGCGGAAGCCACTGAGAGTGGGTAGCGGGTGCGCGAGGTGGGACAAGCCACACGTCACGCAGCTGCGAAGGGGAGGTTCGCTCGAAGCTATCCCATCTCCTTCCAAATCCCCGCCTCCTTTTTTCCCAGAGGAGAAAGTACAAACCACCTGGTGTTGTGGGGATGGGAAGATGATTGCAAGACAGCTTCCGCCCGGCTTCTCTCACGTGAGCGGAAGTAGAAGCGACGAACCGAGGCGAAGGCGGAAGTCGTGTGTGCTGGGAAAGTTGGTTTAGTGGTGGCACACTCGGCCGGCAGGATGAAAGTGAAAATGTTGAGCCGAAACCCGGACCATTATGTCCGAGAAACTAAGCTGGACCTTCAAAGAGGTGAGAGGGCTGGTTGGCAGGAGTGGGAGAGGAGGGTCAGAACTTTCTCCGCTACCGCTCCTCACTCGGAGCCCTGTGGGTCTTTTCGGAATGAGGGCGGAGGAGGATTGGCGGGGCCCGATTGACTAGAAGTAGGATGACTCCTGCCAGGTCTCGTTCTTATCCTTCTGTCCCTCATTGTCCGCTCAGATTCATTGTTCCGAGTGGGAGGGCACGTGGGCCGGCCACTGGAGCGTCCGTCGTACCACAACTCTGGGGAAGAGGACTTTTAAAGTTCACAAAGTTAACTTTCTTGAAATTTGCTGATGGAGGTAGTACATGTGTTAAGTCAGTAGCACAAAATGTTGAGTTGAAAGAGCCTTTAAAGATAACAATATTAGCATTTATAAAAAATTTTAAGGTTTGTAAAGGGCTTTAACAAACATCTTGTTTGCTTGTTACAACCACACTGGGAGGAAGGTGCTGTTATTTTCCACATTTTCCAGGTGAGGAAACTAAGGCAGAAGAGGTTAAGTGACTTGGCCTGGTTCCAAAACTGAAGCAGGATTTGAACTTGGATCTTCCTTACTCTGGGTCCACTTAGTGCAGTGCACTAATCACTGCACCAGCGCTCATCTAATCTAGGCTCTTCAGTTTTTCCTATGAGAAAACTGAGGTCCTTTTATGATCTTGCCTAAAGAATTATGAGGTATGAAAATGGTTATTTAAAGAAGAGTTTTAGATCAGCGAAATGGCCACCGTGCCAGAGCATGCAGGAGAGGGCTACTCCATTTCCCCTCTCCACTAGCATCACATGACCCACTTCTCTGCCCAGCAGTTCAGTGGAAGTCTTTTCTCCTTCCCCTGTCCAAGATAAGGGGTGTTGGTGCTCACATGACAGGTGAGGATTGCAGTTTGGACACTGGGTCTGTAAATTAGTTTCTAAAAGCATCGCCATCACTGGCCAAGGCTGATGGAATGGCCTAAGGGCTGATGGAATAGCCTGAGCTGTGGATCAGGGTTCACACATTTATTGAGGGTCTAGTCATTTGTCACCTCCTGTTACAGGGAATTCTCCACATTTTCTTAGGATGCCCACCCCTAGACTTTTTCTGGGTATTCCAGGCAGAACACCCCAGAAAATGGGTGTAGAGAAGGAGAGTACTAATCCAAGTAGAGGTATGTTTTGGGGTCTGAGACAGATGAATTTAGGGACAGGAAAAAGGAAATAAGGGGCATGTGCAGGTTTGTATGTGCAGTCCCCTATAGTGCAAGAGTCTTCTTCAGTGTACATGTCTTATGTTCCCTTCTATTGTTCCACCTGCCATCATTTGTCAGCACAGGAGATATCTCGGTACCTTCCTGGAATGCCTTTATCAGCTAGGGACACAAGGAGGTTATGGAACAGTACAAGAATAATACAAAATAGCATAAGTTTAGAAGATTAATAATACAGAACAGTCAAGACTAATGTAAATGATTAATAATACAGATTTTGCATTGTATGATTAGTGCTAACTGGTGAAAAATACAAGATTCACTTTTGTTCAGCAAACATATTAAGATCAAACTATGTACCAGGGACATGCCAATCCCTGGGGAAGAGGCACTAATAGTTGGGCAAATAAGGAAAGGTTTCATGAAGAAGATGGTATTTGCACTGCATCTTAAATGGAGAAGTTCTTTTGAGGTAGATTTAAAGGCACAGCGCAGTAGACATGGAGCCAGGACAAAGGCAAGGAGATAGTGGATGTGACAGTGTAAGAAATAGAGTGATTACAAAAGGACTTTTCTACTAGCAGCAATGCAATGATCCAAAACATTTCCGAGGGACTTATGAGAAAGAATGCTATCCACATCTAGAGAAAGAAGTGTGGGAGCAGAAACACAGAAGAAAAACAACTGCTTGATCACATGGGTCGATGGTGATATGATTGGGGATGCAGACTCTAAATGATCACCCTAGTGCAAATATCAATAATATGGAAATAGGTCTTGATCAATGACACATGTAAAACCCAATGGAATTGTGCCTTGGTTATGGGAGGGGGGTGGGAGGAGAGGAGGGAAAGAATATGAATCATATAACCATGGAAGATTTTTCTTAATCAGTAAAATAAAATTTAATTGTCAAAAAAAAAAAAAGAAAAATAGAGGATAGCCTGATGGATTGAAGAGAATGAGAAAGGGAGTAATGTCCAATGAGGTTGAAAAGATAGATAAATAGTAAGGCCAAGTTGTTTAGAGCTTTTGAAGCTATACAAAAAAGATTGTTTTATCCTAGAAGCACTTCCTATATTATAGGGAACTTTCCCTTATCTTCTCACACTCCCTCCACTAAACTAATTGGTAGTGATTCTGTATTAATTATGTTCTCCCTCCAGTAGAATTAAAGTTCTTTTGAGATGGGGACCCTTTTTATTCTTACTTTTTTGGTGTTTGTATTCTCAAGGTCTACTATTGAATTTGGCACATAGTAAGTCTTAAATGTTCATTGATTTAAATTGAGTTAAGCCTTTGAAGTAGCTACACAGTTCTTATGACCTAGGAACAATTTAGCTAAGTTAGTCCTTGTGGAATTTATAGTCTAGTAAGGAATAACACCTAAACACAGGTGATAATACTAGACATAGAGCCATTAGGGGCTGCTAAGAGTCACAAGGGATAGAGTTCTGGTCCAGGATTGAGGAAAATTTATCTTGTGAGATTAAAAGTTAAAATCTGTCTATAGAAGCATACTAGCAGTGTAATCCTAGGCAAATCACTTAATCCTATTTGTCTCGGTTTCCTCAGATGTAAAATGAGCTGGAGAAATACATGATAAACTGCTTTAGGATTTTTATCAAGAAAACCTCAAATGGGGTCATGAAGAGTCTAAAAGAAGTGAACAACAAAATTAGAACCTTTAAAGTAGAAAAACCACCTTTTAGTTCAATTGGTTTGTCAATTTCATCTTCAGCCCATTTTACAGATAAGGAAACTGAGGCAAACAGGGTCATACAGCTAGTAAGTATTTGAGACCAGAATTGAACTGGGGTCTTCCTGAATCCCGGGCCAGCTCTGTCCAGTGCTTTTAATGGTCTAGTGAGGTAATGTTAGTTATTGATTTCACTCAGACAAAACTGAAATTTGAACAAGAAATGTATACATTATCTTGGTAACATTATAAAACATAGACAGTGAGAGAGAGTTAAGAGGAGTGAATTAGGGTCTCTGACTTGTATCCCTGGATCATAGCATAAAATAGAGCCTTAGTAAATGTGTCTTTGGAAATAGAAGAGGAAAGACCTATTAGTTAAAATCTAGGTAAGTGGTAATGAGGGCTTGTAGCAAAGTGGTAGTTATTGTATTTAATATCTTTTCAGGAAGGAACTTCTAGGTTGTTCATGTTTCTTTTGATCTGTGTGAAGACTAGAAATTGTGAGGATAATTGAAATCCAATAATTTACCAAACTTCATTTTGGGCATGAATTTTCACCTCTATTCTTGCTATTGTGCATCTTGTAGAGGAAGTGCTGATAAAACAGATGGCAGAATAGAAGTGTTGTGGCTCAGGAAATGACAATGTGAAAAACACATTGTCACTGTATTTTAATTACATGATGCTAGAAATAAGTTTTCTTGACCATTTAAGTGCCAAATGGTACTTAGTTAAGAACTCCAAGTCCATTCCTTTTTTTTTTAATGTCTAAGTTAAGACTTGGCTCCTTTATAAAAAGCAATTCCCCATGACAATGATACTTTATCTTATTTTGACTTCTTTTAGCCTTTTTTGTTTTTTGTATTTTATATAGTAGAAATCCCAGTATATTTGCCACAAAAACTCCAAATGGGGTCATGAAGAGTGCACTACAACTGAAACTCTATAAATATTTATTGTAACTAAAGGCCTACTAATATGTTAAGCACTCTTCAGCCTTATGGGGTGGACAAAGAAAAATTACTTATACCTTATATATAAATACTCCAAGTATTTGTAGTCTAGTTGGAGAGCCAACTGATAACGCACAGAAAATCAAGTTACTTTATCTAGAAATATCAGTGCTTGAGATTAGTTACTTGTTGAGTAAGAGTGACATTGTGATACAGTAGAAAAATTGCTAAAGTTAGAGTCAGGATCTGAGTTCAGATTTCCCCTTTGCTACTTAACTACCTGTGTGACATTAAGCTAGTTGCTTTACCTTTCTGGGCCTCAGTTTCCTTATTTATAACTTGAGAGATTTGGATTAGAGGACCTCTAAAGTCTCTTTTAACTTTAGATACAATGAGAAAGATATAAAGAGGTCCTATGTGTTCAGAAGATGAAGAGATTATTAGGCTATGATAATTTGATGAAATAAGATCTTTAAATTGTTAAGGATAGGTAGAATTTTGACAAAGGAGGTATAAAAGCACTAAAAAGTAACTTGTAGAACTCAAATGTTTTTCTTCTTCACTTTTGTTTCTTGGGATCTCTAGCTTACTTCAAGACCCAGCTCAGGTGCCATATTCTACAGAGACCTGTCCCCTTTCTTCCCATTGTTAGTGCTTATATTTTTTATTTACTCATCTGCATATATGTTTTTCCAAATGGACAGCTAGATGAAACAATGGATAGAAGGCTGCGTCTGGTTTCAGGAAGAGTCATCTTCCTGAGTTCAAATCTGGCCTCAAGACACTTACTAGCTGCGCAACTCTGGGCAAGTCATTTAATCTTGTTTGCCTCAGTTTCCTCATTTGTCATGTGAGCTAGAGAAGAATATGTTAAACCATTTTAGTATCTTGCCAAGAAAATCCCCAAAATGGGTGAGGATGAGTTGGATATGATTGAAATAAATGTGACAGTTTCTTAAAGACAGGAGCTGGTTTGTTATCCCAAGCTTCTAATATAGTGCCTGGCATATAGTAGGTGCTTTAATAAAGGTTTATTAAATGAAAGGCTGAATCTAACCCAATTCCTCAGTTTTAGAGATACATTGTGGCCTAGGGGGTTTATGTAAGTTGTCTAAAGCCATACTAATAGAGCCAGGGTTTGAACTGTATACTCAGTTGTTAGGAAGGTAATGGCTAGAGAGCTGACCTGAAAATCAGAAAGACCTGGATTTACTTCCTGCCTCTGATATATACTGTGTTTTAAATCCTGGACAAATCCCTTCATCTATCAGTATTCTGCACCATTGGGTTGTCAAACTATTACCTAAAGGTCAAGTGTAAGAATTAGGAGCTAAAAATAGACTTTTGCATTTTAAAATATAATAAAACCATTAAAAAATGTAAAAACCATTTTTAGCTCTGTACAAATAGGCACACAGAGCTAAAAAGCAAGTTGCTGGTTGTATTTAGCCATTGGCCTATTAGTTTGTTCTAGACAGCTTTCTGAGATGATACAGTTGAAAAGAAGGTACAAACCTATATTGGAGAAGGTTCCTAATAGAGAACTTTGTATGCCAGTGAAATCTCAGGTCCCAATCTCTCTCTATGTATCTCTGTTCATCTGTGCAAAGTGTGAGGGAAGTAGAGGCCTAAGACAAGCTCTGCCCTCAAGACACTTAGAATCATTGACTCCATAAGCTTGGAGAAATCTAGTCCAGCACCTTAATTTTATAGTTAAAAAAAGAGAACACAGAGGTTGGGACTTGCCTAGATCATACTGTTAGTTTATGGTAGATTGAGGACTAGAATTTGTTATCTTTCCACTCCTGGTTATGCACCTTTTTTTTTTTTTTTTTTTTTTTTTAAACTCCTTGAGACATAATTGCCTTGGGCTTGTGGTAGAGTTGTAGAGAGGGGTTTTATATTGCACAATAATTAACAATACAAAACTGAGTTAATTCACATGTCTTTATGAAATATTTAAGTTTTATAATAAATTCCTTGAGGATAAACACCATGTGTGACACCACTTCCCTTTTTTTCCAGAGAATTTAACGTAGCCCTGGGCAAACAGTAGAACTTTAGAAAGAGTTTGTTGAAAAATAAATATGAATGAATGGGGGACATTGAAGGAAATTGTATGTGTAGTTTTCTCCTTTAAAGATGTCGTGTAAATGTCTCCAGTAAAGTGTTAAATCTCCAGTAAAAATATAGTGAACCATTAATGGTTATTATTCTCACTTCAGTTCCTAGAAACTATGATCCTGCATTGCATCCTTTTGAAGTTCCACGGGAATATACAAGAGCTCTAAATGCCGTCAAACTGGAACGAGTATTTGCAAAACCATTTCTTGCTTCCCTTGATGGCCATAGAGATGGAGTAAATTGCATGGCAAAACATCCAAAGAGTTTGTCTACTGTACTTTCTGGAGCTTGTGATGGAGAGGCAAGTGTGATTTTGAAAGTTAATAAAAATAATTTATTTTAAAATTCCCATTTGTCACAAGCTAGGCTCTTTTGCTCATAATTTACATTTTTTCTCTGCCCTGTTTTAGTAATTTTTAAGGTGCAGTTCATTTTGTCACAGTGAATCTCATATCTCCTTGTTAAACTATAAAAAAGTTGCAAATATGGTTTTTAAGAACTTTCAGATGCCCAGTTGAGCATTTGACAATAAAGTGGCAAATCACATACTGCTAGTTAAGCAATTCTGATTGAAGACATAATTATAATTCATTTGTTTGTCATTAATATCTCTAGTAAGGAAAATACCTTGAAGTCCTTTAAACAACAAAGTATTCAACAAACTTCTACCTGACTTATATCATGCTTCACATTTCAGTGATTCTCTCTGAAGAACTTTAATATTTCTATAAATTTAATAGTGACACATTCCATTTGTGATTTAATTCTTTATGGAATGGAGTTCTTATGTTTGAACATTTTATATTTAAAAGAAATGTCCTGATATGGTTTATCATAGGTTAGAATCTGGAACTTGACTAAACGAGAATGCATTCGTACATTGCAAGCCCATGAAGGTTTTGTACGAGGAATGTGTACCCACTACTGTGGAACTTCTTTCTTTACGGTAAGACTGATGCTTTTTAACTAGTGTTCTGTGGCACACCAGTGTGGAACTATCTTAGATGGGTGGGTGTTCTTAGTCAATGTTTCTGTTTTGGAATTAAAAAATAAATAAAAACAATAAATATGTAAGTTGGGAAAAAACATACATATTGATTATTGTTTTTCATGACTATTTTCTGTTTCTTAGAGAAAAAAAGAGTGTTAGAGAAAAAAATTGAAAAAGAGACAAATAATTGATAACAATTTCTTCTCACTTATCAGCTGGAAGAATATATCTCTTATGAGACATCTTTTCAGTAGGACGCACATTTATCTGCCCTATTTCTGTTTACCAAAGCTGTTGAGATTGAAAACACTTGAAGACCATAAAGCACAGTAACAGCAACAATATGATCTAGTACACCAGGCAAGGGCAAAAACGCTATCTGTTTGAAGATGGGGGCAACCTTAGTGTCTTAATTGTTGGGCAATGTCTAAATATCTTGTGGGATATTATTATAATGAATATTCTATTAAATTTAGAATAAGTATAAGCATTTAAAAATCTGTAAAAACATTTTAAAATAGTGCAAATTGGAACAGAGAAAAAGACTACATCTAAATTAACATACTAATTATGATCATGTTAGAAAAATGAATTGCCTTTTTGTGGATTTCAGGTTATTCATGGGACATATTTTTAGCTTCTAGCCAGAGAAATGGATAGATAATTGCAAACAAATTTAAACAAGCAAAATATTTCCTACCCTCAAAGAGTTTCCATTCTAATAAAGAGGGTGAGCCAAGGGGAGAAGAATGAGTTGAGCTAGGAATGAAGTGATTTATGACTAGGGCTCTGATGAAATGGTGATCTGGGCTAGGGAGTCATCTCCTGTATGCCAGGGTCTCTGCAAGAGCTAGGGATATAAAGACAAAAATGAAATGGTCCCTTCTCTCTGGAAACTTGCATTCTTTCTGAGCAAAACAACATTTACAAAGTGATTTCCCAGCAAGGGAAGGATTTTTGCCTTTTGTGGAGTTCAAACCACACTGTAAAGGCTACTTTTCTCTGAGAGTAATTTTAATAGATAATAATATCTTACATATAGCACTTTAAGGTTTACAGTCACTTTCACAACCCTTAGAGGTAGGTTTTATAAGTGTTCTCTTAGTTTTAACACTCTTTAAAGGTTGATACATAACCAGGGGCACAAAGCTACTAAAAATCTGAGGCGAGATTCAAATTCAAGCTTCTTAGCTCTTAAGTTCCTTGGTTTATCAACCATGACATGGTTTAGATATAAATTTGTGCTTCATTTTTATTGTTTTGAGTATTCTGCATTTCTCTAAAGTAGAGCCTTGTGCACTCTGATGTTCAGCGGTAGAAGAGATCTTGGCCTTTGGAATTGAGGTTCTTTGTCATTCTTACTACATAGACTATCCTATTAGGCCTGCTTTGTCTTTCCTCATCCCAGCCTACTCTATTGTTACTACTCTTCTTCTTTAGCAGCTTTGTGGCTGAGCTCCTTTCTGCCTATTTTAGCCTTTGGGGTTCTTCTTTGTTACTTCATGTATATTAGTTCCTCCAAAAAAAAAAATCAAAGCAGGTTTCCAAGGAGTCCTAATTTGCTTCAAGAAGGTAGATCCTCAGAGTTAATGTTGAAATTTAAAAGGTCTTCCCAATATTTTTTTCTCCTTAATCTAAACCTGTCATTTTATCAATATAAGGAACTCCCGATGTTAAAACTAACTCCTCCAGTGCATATCAACAACTTCTGAGTAACTCAGAAAGTTGTTTGAGAATCTTGAGAGTACATGTTAAATGACTTGTCTATGACCTCACAGCTCTTATGTCTAGAAAGACTTGACCAGTACCAAGGCCAGACTTTTGACCACTGTGTCTCCCTAACACTAGAGAGTAGCTTGAAAGAGGTTTCAGTCAAAAGCTGGGGCCCACACTGTTTTTAAATTATTAAATAGGTTGAAGTGCATTAAGTCTTTATAACAAAGTCCTCCAAATAGGTTGGTGATGACAAGACCGTGAAGCAGTGGAAAATGGATGGGCCAGAATATGGAGAAGAGGAGGAGCCTTTACATACAATATTAGGAAAGGTACTAAAATGAAGCAATTTCACTTTGAAATATTTTTACTCTTTCATATTCTAGGTTAATTCCAAAAGGACCAGGTATATCAATTGCTACAAAACATATTAAAATTTTGCTTTGAAATAAAAATGTTCATCCTACTAGATCTACTTTCTTTGCCTTATGAATCAAGAAAATATGCACTGTACTCTTAAGGGTACGCTTAAATTCTAGTTCTTCTAGTGTTAAATGTCATTATAATCCTGCCATTAAAACAAAAACAAGTGGCGTGTTGTTGTTTTTTTTAAACAATATTCAAATGAATCTTTAGGCTATGACTTTTTGTCCCATAGTATTTTGCTAATATCCTTGGAATATAAGTAAGTTCTGTCACATTTTGAGAAAAAACTAAACATTCTTGAGAGAGAAAATGAGTTAGGGCTAATATTTACTAGTGGAAAAACATTGCCTTCATAAAATGCTGTTACTTGATTTTTCAGTGTCTATAAACACTTAATATTATTATATACCCCTATATTGAGTAGATAACAATTATTTTTATAGTAGTAAAAATGGAAGATATACCTTGATGAATAGGAAAGAATGTGGCTTAGTTAATTGTATACAGATGGATGGTAAAAGAACATTGTGCTTTAAAGTTGACTAAATGTTTCTTCTGAAGTCTAGTTCACTTTATTTTAATCCATTTCTTCATATATTGTAAATGTAAATTTATACGTGGCTTTTGTCTGAATTCAGCTTATAAATTTATATTCTCAAAATTATGAGGTTACCAGTCTAACATAATAAAGTGAATTAAGTGTCCCCTCTTTTCCATTTTAAGCTTGATGTAGATTAGAGAACATCATTGAGATGTACTTCAGCACCAAAAATCATTATTTTATTAGATAAATGTGGACTAATCTTGTTTTAATTCTTTGGTGATGCTTAAAAGATTATTTACAATTAGATGAAATAAAACTTTTCTCCCTGTTGTCTTTAAAACTCTACATGTAATAAAAAAAAACCTCATGATTTAGAATAATTGTTCTTTATGTCAGTGCTTCATATGAGTTTCTATGCCAAAAGTGGATTTTTTTTTTTGTACTTGGAAGATGAGGTAAATAACAATATTGCTGTATACATTTGAAGTCATGAAGATGCTTTCTATAACAGCCTGTTTGCTTTTAAAGACAGTGTTTACAGGAATTGATCATCATTGGAAAAAGGATGTTTTTGCTACATGTGGACAACAGGTGGACATCTGGGATGAACAAAGAACCAGTCCTATTTGTTCATTGACTTGGGGTTTTGACAGCATAAGCAGTGTTAAATTTAACCCAGTTGAGGTAATGTTCTTCATTTTATGCTCTCAATAGCCTGTTTTTAAATATAGCTTATTATCGTATGCTGTTTAGGGAGACCTGTTTGTAAAGTTTTGATGTCAGAATTATCTGAATCCAAATATTCTTAAATTTCTAATTCAGAAATGAATTTTTTCATCTTTGACTAATGATACATATCTTACCTGCCTCATGGAATTCTTATGAGAATAGTATATGTACCAAGTTTTCAAAATGAACTAATGTAAAAATGTAAGGTGATTGGTATTATTACTATAATAAGTAAGACTAAACATCTCTTTCCTCGTGCTCTAAGGAATAGATTTTTTTCCTTTCACTGGTAAATGTGTGCGTCAGATTCATTGGCCAGTTCTAAAACAACAGTTATTAGTTATGAGCTTGAAAACCCATTTTTAAAGGCTAATGGTTGTCAATAAAGTTCCTTTTTGTTTAGTAGTGGATTTATTAAAACATTTATAACGATTTCATGGCATTGAAAGCAAATGGTGTATACTTTTTTCATCTTGCTTTAATATGATGTTAACATGAAAGATCCTTTGTTTCCTCAAACTGTAACTTCTCCCAGCCTTTTCATCTTGAGTATTTTTTCTTGTATGATTATTGTCTCTTTATCTTATGTTTAGCAAACTAGGAAAAGAGCATTCATGTGATTAAAAATTCTAGTTTTTGTTTGGCATTTAGATCTTGTATTAGAGTTGGTAGTGGACAAAAGTCAAGAGTTGTAAGATCCTAGGCCTGCAGAAAAAAGTAAAGAAGAATGGTGCTGGGAGATGTTGGCCTTGAGTTGGTGGTGGATTGGGTCCAAGCTCCCATGAGTATTACAAAAAATATCCTTAAGTATTAGACTGTCTAAAAGTATGTACCTCTAAAAGCGAGTGCAGTGTTAACCTTCTGTAGCTCAATTATCAAAGCTTAAAATTGCCCAAAGACTTTTGGATTATTCTTTGTTAGCACCCTTTAGACAAATAACTGATAATAAAAAAATTAATTATCAGTATATCTTAGAGTCATCTAATTTGCAGTCTTTGCTACCAAACTCATTTTTAACATGTTATTACATTTATTTTTAGACTAATATCTTGGGAAGTTGTGCTTCTGACAGAAATATAGTGCTATATGATATGAGGCAAGCCACTCCTTTAAAGAAGGTGAGTTTCTATTTTCTCTCCTTTGCATTTGTTAATGTGTTTCCCTATTTAGGTCACAGTGACAAAACGAAGCTGTTTTTTTCTTCAGAATTTCAAGTTTAAATGGTTCAGAAGAAAGAAGCTTTGTCAGAACTTACTTTTTTCACCATGTATATTTGAAGGTCATGCCAAACCTACATTTTGGCATGTACTAAATTAGGAGTGACAATGGGAGAGTAGAAGAAACTGTTGAATTGATTGAGCATTTTTTTAGTCTGGATTAGGTACACCAGTGGTATAGATTTATATTTGGTATTCTAGCCATTTTCTGTAAGATTCTTTATATTGTTTATTAATCATAAGATAAATGAATTTCCATTCAAGTTGGAATATAAGCACTGGGTAGTGGATAGAGTACTGGACCTGGTGTTAAAAAGACTCCCCTTCCTGAGTTCAAATATGGACTCAGATATTTAGTAGCTCTGTGCCTGGGCTTAACCCTATTTGCCTCAGTTCCTTATCTGAAAAATGAGTTGGAGAAGGAAATAGCAAACCATTCAAATATCTTTGCTGAGAAAACTCCAAATGTGGTTATAAGTCAAACACAGTGGAAACAACTGAACAACAGCAAAATTGATTAGGCCAGTGATGGGCAAACTTTTTAAAGAGGGGGCCAAAGGAAAGGAAATGTTCATCTGTCAGTCTGTTTCTAAGGCATTTCATTGTATTGTGTCCTACTCATTTTATTCTTCAGATTAGGAATAATGTCGAAGCTGGATAGAACATTTCAGGGCCCGCCCGCCCCCCCCAACCTGGCCCACAGACCCTAGTTTGCCCATCACTGGATTAGGCAGTTCTTTTTTTCTAAATAGATCCTTTTAAAATTTGACCTAGTAGGATACCCAGAATTAAGGGATATGACCTGGATAAAGACTGCACAAACCTGAGAAGAGGCAGTCAGCAGGTAGAGGAGGACTGAGAGAGAAATTGTGACAAAAACCTAGAGAGAAGAGAGTATCAGAGTGTATCAAGGAGGTGAATAATTTAAAGTGTCATAGGCTTCAGAAGAAGATCAAGAGAAAGCCATTAGATTTTGCAATTAAGAGATTATAGGTAACTAATGTGGAAATATGTTTTTCATAATTTCACATTATTGATATATTGCTTGCCTTCTCACTGGGCAGAGGAGAGATGGAGGGGAGAGAATTTGTAGCTCAAAATATTTTTTAAAAAGTTTGAAATAAAGGGGAAAAAGGTCATTGATAACTTTGGAGAGAGCAGTTTTAATTGAATAATGAAGACAGAAGCCAGATTTTAGAGAAGAAAGGAAGTGGAGACACTGATTATAAATGGCTTCTCAAAGTTTAGCTATGAGAGGAGGCAAGATATAGAATGAAAACTGGTGGGGATAGATAGATCAAGTGAGGATTTTTTTGAAGCTGGGGAACACATGAGCATGTTTAGTCTGTAGGGAAACAGCATCAGACTGAAAATCAGTGGGGATGATAGAGGAATTGGTGGGTCCCATGAGAATGAAGTGGGCTTTGGGATGGCAAGGCAGAGGGAGAAGTGGAATGATTGTGATGATTGTAGGTAGTACAAGAATTACTATCTTTTTTTTTCCCAGTGAAAAAAATAGCCCCTTACAGATTATGTGCTTTGCCTATGACCACACAGAGCTATTAAGTTTCTTAGATCCAAGTCCATAGTTCTATTCACTGTTTCAGTCAATCAGCAAGTATTTATTTTTTGTCCAATAACATGCCTGCATGCACTATACTCAGCACTAGGGATACAAGTACAAAGAATGAAACAGTATCATTCTGCCTAGATCCCATGATTAATCTTTAAGAGAAGCTAGAAATGTTGTTTTGTTTTCTTAAACTTTCAAAATGAATATTAAGATGATTATCTCACTATTCCCTTTAAATTTTGATAACTTCTTTAAATAAGACATTAGTCCCTTTAAATTGGTTAAAAAGCACAATTTCCATCATATTTAATACTTCGTGGAATGTTGTATGTGAGGCCACATAGAAATGACATAGTAACATTCTGTAGTTTCCAGACAGAGAGATCTGCACTTGAGGCTTCCTTTATGACAGGCTAAGAAAAAGAAGATAGGAATTAATTAGGACAGAGAGAATTCATTCAGGCTCATTTTGGGAAGCAGCAAGGATTTAGAAGAAAGGTAAAGAGACTGAATGTCCTTAATAAGCCTTACCTGGGCCTAGATTCTCTCTTAACTCTCCTAATTCCATAGTATGGTCAAACACATAATACTCAAAGGATAAATCAAGTCCACTAATGGATACAAAGAGAGAGATACCTAGCAATAATTGATTTCTTCAACCATATTCCTCTTTTACAATAAGGTCCCTTTCCTTTTTCCAAATAATGTGAATGTGTTCTTGTGAGTGTTTTCTTCTAGACATTAACAGTGGAGACCTTGACTCTCCCGTGTTTAAATATGCTGGCTGAGGCATTTCTAGTGTGGACAGTGATCCTTTATATTCCTTTGGCTTCTTAAGGCTGTTAGTATATAACTTCCTGCCCCTACATTCCAACTGTTCCCCTTTCTTTGTTGTGCTAATACACTTTCCTAGACAGAATAAAAGCTGGATGGACCATCTACCTAACTCAGTTTTTCTGTTACTAAAGCACCAGGTGCTGAGACAAGATCAACTACTAGAGAGAGATTTTTTTAATAAGTAATATGCTGGTTTTAGAAGTAATTATTTGTTCATGGTAACAGATTAGTTTGTATATTTCCTTCTTAGGTCATCTTGGATATGAGGACAAATACACTTTGTTGGAACCCAATGGAAGCTTTTGTTTTCACTGCAGCAAATGAAGATTATAAGTGAGTAACTCTATTCTTAAATATTATTTATTTCCATTAATCAATTAATTCTACTTAAATTCTATCATAGAAACAATGATTTTTTAAAATGCAGACTGGTTAAAATTCATCATTGATTGAAAGTTGTTTTTTAAAAAATCGTTATTGCTATCTTTTGCTTTTTATATCATCAGATTTCCTTTCTTCCAGACGACCCATATAACAAAAATTTTGTAAAGGAAAAAAAGAGGAAGGATAAAAGTCAGCAAAAATTCTCAATACATTAAAAAGTCTGAACATATAGGGAATGTGCTTTAGCTGTGACCTCCCCACTTCTACAGAAGAAGGTGGTGGAAGTGTCTGCATATCTTTTGGAAGCCATTCTTGGTCTTTATTATAACTGTAACATTCACTTTTGATTTGTGGTTTTTTTTCCATTTCCATTACTTTCATTATGTATGTTGTTTTTTGGCTCTACTTCAGTCTGTATTAGAGTGAATAAATCTTTCTATACTTTTTTGTATTCTTCATATTTGTTATTTTTTAGAGCAATTTTTATGTATCTGCTTAACATTTTTTTTTTTAATTTTAAACCCTTAACTTCTGTGTATTGACTTATAGGTGGAAGAGGGGTAAGGGTAGGCAATGGGGGTCAAGTGACTTGCCCAGGGTCACACAGCTGGGAAGTGTCTGAGGCCGGATTTGAACCTAGGACCTCCCATCTCTAGGCCTGACTCTCAATTCACTGAGCTACCCAGCTTCCCCTTAAAATTTTTTAAATAATGTATTTATTGAATTATAAATGCAAAATGGGTTATGAATAATAATATCTTTATATTTGCTTATGCATTTTCCAAGTACTGTTAGATGTATAATTTTCTTTCATCTTAAAGAACTCATACTTAGGTTTTATGGATGTGGAAATTGCATTAGAAAAGTTAAATGACTTGCTTGAGATCCTACTAGAATACATGTTCCTTCTGGGACTGGGCCATGTTTTAGAGTTGTGTCCTTCATTGTCTAATATTTTAATATATAGGGAAAAGCTACATAGTGGGTTGGATATCATTTTAGCACTTGGTTCTTTTAGACATGTGCAATCCTAAAAGTTTTGCATCTTTTAATTTGAGAGATTGTGTAAATATTTACCTTAGTTGTATTAGCTTATCCAAATGAAAGTTCTTCTAAAGTGTGAAAGAGATTTATTAGTCAGGTTTCTAACTAGCTAAATATTACAAATTTGTCAGAATGTGTTTTGAATGTCTTCTGAGTTCCAGCCAAACTGAATAATTTGAGAATGAGTAAGGTTAATTTTAACAGTATGAAACCAAATTCATTAAGCAATTGTAGCCTGAATTGATGCTTGAAATTAAATAACATTGATCCCATCAAAGCCAGTAAAGAATTAATTGCTGGCCAAGTTTCTTAAAACCTTACCATGGAGTGTTACTGATCTGTTCCTTTGGCAAGAATCTTTGTTTTTCAAAGCACCATTTTTATTTTCCTTTGTCTGGGGGTAGCACTTGAATCAGTCAGTCAATAGGCATTTTACCAGGCACATCTGGGGATACAAAGAAAGTAAAAAAGTTGTGTCTACCCTCAAAGTTTTTAGAGGAAGCAACATGCAAATAACTACACACTTATAAGTGGTATATGGTGTAATGGAAACTAATGTCAGGGGGAAAGTACTGGGAATGGAACTGTGGGGACTGAAGGCCTTTGGAAAAAGGAGTGAAAAGTGGGAGATAGAATATAGGATTAGTGGAACAACCATTGAAAAGGAACATAGCTTAGGGATAGAATATCATGTAAAGAACAGCAAAAAGCCCAATGTCTCTGGTTTGTAGAGTATGTAGAAGAGAGTAAAGTGTAAGGTACCTGGAAGGGGTAGTAAGGGATAAGTGGTGAAGGGCTTTTAATGCCAAACAGAATTATTTATTTGATCTTAAGATGATGGGGAGCCACTAGATTTTATTTTGCTAGCAGCAACTGTGTATGTATAGAGAATAACCAAAACTGTTCTATATAACATGAATTCTCTACTTTAAAAAACAAACAACTTATTGCTATTTTTTTTTCTCAGGGACAGAACAAGGGCATTTCACTTAGGTTTCAGAGGCAACTCTGAATAAGAGGGACTCAGAATAGGATGGAGGAATTTGATAGTCATTGGATGGAGCCAGATGACTGTTATTCTTAATCATTTTGTACAACTAAATCAGTAAAAAACCTGATAATCTGTTCTTCAGAATTTGAGCATATTCTAATCTCTAACGGCCCCAGCAACATAGGCTCTTTCTTTTTTCAGCTTCTAGCATCTTTGGATCTCTAGTTCTTCTGACACTTTGTAAATAGTATTTGTTTTATGGTTACTTTGCACCAGGCTCCAGGAATTTGGTACTACTTGGTGATTGTGAAGTTTTAGTGAGACAGACAAAAATTTTGTTTGAAAAAATTTGGAGATTTCAATGGACTGTAAGTTCAGTACAAGTTAACAGTTTGATATAGCAGACCAAAGAGTTACTTCTATCATAGTCTACACTTTGTCCTAGTTGTACAATATTGTAGTCAGTTCCAGGTGACGCATTTTAAGAAGGTCAACTATAAGCCAGAGAGGGTCTAAAGGAGAGACTTGGGTATATGCTATATGAAAATATGTCAAGGGAACTGGATATTTAATTTAAAGACTTTAGCCATCATAGGCATATAGCTCCCTTCAGGTAGTTGAAGGACTGTTAGTATAAAGGAAAGACTATATCTATTTAGCTTGGTCCCAGAGGACAGAACCAGAAGCTATGGATAGAAGTTCCAAAGAAACCTACTTCCTAACAATTAGAATTATCCTAAAGTGGAATGTTTCTTTTTACTAGAGGTTTTCAAGCAGAAATTGCAAAAAAGATCAGTTATATAGGTGGTTGAGAAGGTATTATTCTTGGTAAAGTATGGACAGAGTCTTTTCAAACTCTTAGAAATTCTGTAAAGATAACATTTTGACCAGTATGGTAAGTGAATATTAATTAGTGTTGTACATTTTGGAAAAACAATACTTTACCATCCTTTCCCTCCTATTGCTCTTCCCCCCTCCTCCCAATCTATTTAGAAATAAAGCAAACTAATCAAATCAATATGTAGGACATAAGTAATGATAGTTAAATAATAACAATTCAGAGTAGTATATACAGGAGTTACTTAATGCCAGATATTTTTATTTTTGGAAACCTTGTATAAAGTTTTCTTTAATCTTTTACAGCTTATATACATTTGATATGCGTTCCCTTGATGAACCTGTGAAAATACATATGGATCATGTGTCTGCAGTCCTTGATGTGGATTATTCACCTACAGGGAAAGAATTTGTATCTGCTAGTTTTGACAAATCTATTCGAATCTTTCCTGTAGACCAAATTCATAGCAGGTAAGTGTCAATAAATGGGTGAATTTTCTGTCAGAGAGCACCTTTATCTTGTTTTTATTTTTGATAGTTTTATTTAGCTCATGCTCAGAACATATGCTTTGAATGTAAAAATACTTTCCTATTATCTCTTTTTTTTTGTGTTGCACCTCCTCTTCCAAAGCAGATTCCAGGAATCTTTACCAGACCAGTCCCTTTCATTAAGAAGAATATATGATTTTTTTGCTGTACCAACTTAGTTTTTTTAATCCTACATTGGTTTTAAGCATCATTGCATAATAAACCTTTTCATCTTCTTTAAATATGGAGATATAGATATAAGTTTTCTCCTAGCATGTGGTTTAAAGACTACTCTTTACATGAGCTATTAGGTGTTTTATGATAATTGTTCTCACTATTGACAGAATTTTAAATGGCTCTTAATCTAAATTCTTTCTCAAAATTTTTTGTTTATTTAGTAGTATTAACATGATCTTATCTCAAATTATACAGCATAGGAGAGAGCTCAGTGACCAAACTTTGAAAAAATAGAAATGATTAACATCAACAAAAGAGCTGAACTATTATACCATACATATCATTTTTGTTTGATTTTGGGAGAGAGATCTGAAAAAATAAAAAACTTCCTAAAGAGAACATATTTTTCATAGCTCCTTAGGGATTTAGATGACTTTGAGAGGTTATTTGGCAGGAATTTGTTCCTACTCTCCTCAAATTTTAGAGACCTTTTTGTTTACGTACTTCTATGGTTCATTTCCTTATTTTCTCAGCAAGAACATCCTTGATCTGTGTTTTTAAGGGCACAGTTCTTATTTTCCCTCTGTGTGCAATTAAATCGAGCCATTTGTATAAAGGTTCTTTGAATTTAGGCTTCTTCATAAAGCTTCCTTTCTTCACAGTATGCTTTGTATTTTGAACCTATCTCACTCAATTGTTGGTCATGGTAGCACCCTGAGGCATAGCGTCTTATTGTTTTACCTAGCATCTTGCAGAGAGACAGAGACGGAGAGAGAAAGAGACAGAAAAGAGCTAGCTATTTTGGAAACTATCACATCTGTTATTGTACTGTTAATTCCGTGTAGAACAAACAGCAAAGGGTAGTGGTACTTATATTTCTTGAGAGCAGGGAATGCTCTCCCTGTTAAAAGGATTCCAAGATACCTTTTCCTAAGAAAGAGATAGTACTGTTACTTAATTTCATATCAGTTAAATATCTCCCAAAAGGAGCATTTCCATATATTCAGCAGAAGGCAGGATGGCATATGAAACTACAAATCTTTATTTCATGCTTATTTTTATATATATTAGTATATATAGTGAAAAAGAAATCTACCTCCAAAAGGAGATAGATTTATTGGGAATGACCTAGATGGGTTGGTGATAGAAAAACCCTACTAGGGACTTTCCCAGGGCCAGTAAGCTCAACCCCTAGCAGTTACAGAAAAAAACAAGTTTATTGAGGTTAGGGAAATGGTAGGTATGGTCCTAAATCTATACAATTCTAACTCCTCCCCCCAATCTATGCTCCCCTCCCAGGGATGCACTTCTTGTCTTCTCAAGCCAGTCCTACCCACTCCCTGATCTTATCTAGACCCCAAAACTATCTGACTACCTAAATATCACAGATTGTCTTTAAAAGGCTGAGGATACAGGACTCACAGATGTACTGAGTCCTTACCCAAAGCCTGGGGTTGGCTTCCTAGGTAAACCCAAAGTTCCAGGTGAAAAACCCTTGGGTTTACCTTAATCAAGTTGTCTCTGAAAAGTTGATCTTAGCACTTCAGGGAAAGGCAGGTCTCCTCCAATTCATTTCTCCAACTTTTTTTTTTTAAACCCTTAACTTCTGTGTATTGGCTCCTAAGTGGAAGAGTGGTAAGGGTGGGCAATGGGGGTCAAGTGACTTGCCCAGGGTTACACAGCTGGGAAGTGTCTGAGGCCGGATTTGAACCTAGGACCTCCATCTCTAGGCCTGACTCTCAGTCCACTGAGCTACTTAGCTGCCCCTCTCCAACTTCTTAATCTTTCCACAAGATTAGTCTGTTCCTGAAGATGCCAAAGCAAAGATCCTCCCTACCAGCTCAGAGGAAAGCCAGATCAGGAGTGACTGTTAATCCCAGTAAAATTCCCAACATCCTCCTTTCCTTCCAGAATCTTCTCCCAGGGGTTGTGTCAAAATTCTCCTCCTTTCCTCTTAAAGACAATCCATGCATTTTTCCCCTATCCCTTATCATTTATCCTTACATTCCGCCCTCTGAGCATCTGATCAAATCTATAGATTTGTCCTATGCTCATCACTTTATAAATTCCCCCTTATTCTAAACCCATTCTATTTTACTTATCAAAAAATAAAACAAACCTTTCTTACTTAAAACTTAACTATCTATTCCTTCTCTATCAACTACCTTACACTAAGGATTTAGGAGGGAAAAAGGAAATTACAATAAGCAATTACGTAAAGGAAAACTAATACAAAATTTGCAATAAGAATAGCAAAAACTCAACATAAAAAATGTAAGAAAATATAACAAGAACATCAAAAATTGCAACATGCAAAGTGTAGAAAATAGATAAATAATGGAGACACCAGGATATTATAATAAAACTAGGTGATTGTGGGTACACACACTGGGGTTTATGAGAGACTAGA
The DNA here is from genome assembly GCF_016433145.1 of Gracilinanus agilis. NCBI lineage: Eukaryota > Metazoa > Chordata > Mammalia > Didelphimorphia > Didelphidae > Gracilinanus > Gracilinanus agilis. Next base: position 644,258,153 of record NC_058130.1, read on the forward strand.
CCTGGACATGGAGACCAGAACAGCCAAGCTGCTCCTAACTGACAAAGGGCAGTTGATCAACTGTCACCCTGGGCCAGAGGCTTTGAATCCAACAGGCAAGGTAACAGGTTATAACTGGTTTTAATTATGAACAACTAAAAGGTGGGATAGGGATGTCTACTCTAAAACCTTAAAACCTAATGACAAAACCCACAGGGAAAGGGGAGGACTTATTTCTACACTAACTTAGTGACCTAAACAGACAGGGCCCAAGGAGCTGTAATGGAGTCTCTGGGTGACTGCCTCAGACCTGGACCTGCCAGGCTAGAGCACAGCTAAGGGCTGATGTGGCTTTGGGGTTCTCACTGCAATCCACCGATGATCTCTGAATGCCAAGAGCCAAGGTGGTTTCCGGTACCAAATAGAGAAGGTGTGCTCGAGACACTGTCCACCAGATCTCAAACTTCTCCTCTTCCCTTGGTACAGCACTGAAGATCTTGACCTCTTTGACAGATGCCACCACCCAGGGAAAATCAGGATGCAGGATGTCCTTTTACTCTGAGTTCTCCCAGGGCTAACCACAGTTTGTGCTAACCCCTAATGGAGTCCCTCTCAGAGCACAAGTCACTTCTTCCTGCTCCCTCATTCCATCTTGGAATTCCCAGCTCCAGCTCCTTCCTGCTAGATACACCTTAATACTTAATCAATAACTAATCTAATCTTCCTCACAACAAAAGTGCAAACAGTTCCAAAGCAGTTACAACACAAAATAACAACCTTTCACTGTAACACTACTCAACTAAAAATCTTATAACAGTCTATCAAATATTGTAACTATTTTATCCTAACAAAATCCTATTCTTGGAACCTTTAACTACGAACACGTTTTTATAGATATGTGTAAAATTTTCTGTACAAATTTAGAAATATATACAGATTATAAAAAAATATAAATTTTTTTACTCTTGCAACTATTCACACTCAAATATACATAACTATACAGTAGTATACAAGAATATGCAACAATATACAAAACCTACACAGAATTTATAATTTCTACATATTTTATGCTTACCCTATGTTAAACTATGATACAGATACTATATATAAAATATATTACAAATTTACATACAAATTATATTACAGACACATATACATGTTTATGTTAGAAAATCTCCACCCTCTGATAATACTAAAAAACAACCCAAAAAATCTATATAATCCTATATGTGTCCTGATATTACCTGAATGAAATGTCCCAAATACATTTCATTCAGGTAAGACCTCATAATCTAATGTGAATATCTTATGATTAATGTGTCCTAAATGTTTATGTTGGATGCAACTATACTCACCAAATCTTCAGATTCTCTTCTATTGTTGTCTGTTGTCTCCTCTTCTGCCTCCTTACTCCATCTGTGTTGTAATATGTACTGATGCATATATCTATAATGAACTTATGCTGTATGCAACATGTTACAAAACCTTACAAACCAAATACCTCAGTCTATCTAGTAGATCCTTGAGTAAAAGTATCATCCTGTCAATGTCCAGTCTGCTGTACTTCCTCTGTGATTCTGCTACAATGTCTTCCATCTTTAGTCCTCTCCATCTGATCTGTTGTCCTCTTCTTCTTGATCTCTTTCTTCTTTCTTCTTCATTCTTCCTCCTGCTTTCTTCTTTCTTCTTCCTTTTTAGTGTGTGAGCAATGAAACCACAACTGTTTCTTTAAAACTTTTATTGTGGAAGGTGAAATTAAAATCACCATGAATAGATCAACCCATGATTCTTGTGTTGCTGAGGTTTTATTAAAATTCTTTTTGTAAATTGAGTAAACTGGCTTGATGTTATGTTAATGAATAATCCAGAGGACCACTCTGAACTAGAAGTCCCATATCTTGCACTTCTCTTAATCTATCTTGTAAGGCACTTATGTAGGATGCTATTTGGATGTTACCCCTTAACATGGAAACATAGGTAGTTTTACAACTTTTAGCTTGTAAAGGTGGATGACCATAGAACATTTCAAATGGTGAAACATGGATATCAGCCCTTGATCTAGTATGGATATAGAATAACACTAGGGGTAAGATTTCTGGTCATTTCAGATGCGTCTCAATACAAAGTTTCCTTGTCATAGTTTTGATTTCTCTATTTATTCTTTCTACTTGTCCTGAACTTTGTGGATGATACAGAACATGAAATTTTGTTGAGATTCCCAAGTTCTCATATACTTGTTTTAAAATGCCATCTGTGAAATGGGCCCCTTTGTCTGAATCTATTCTGACTGGTATTCCAGATCTTGGAACAATTTCCCTCAGCAAAATCTTAACTACAAATGCTGAAGTGTTCCTAGCAGATGGAAATGCTTCTGGCCATCTTGTCAATTTATCCACCAATACCAAGCAATACTTATATTTTCCTGCTTTAGGCATAGTAATATAATCTATTTGCAGATTTTCAAAAGGAGTGTAAGCTAATGGTCTCCCACCTAAACCTGTTTTCTTAAAAACACCCAGGTTGAATTACTGACAAATAGAATAGCTGGAACAAACTTTGTTTGCCACGGTGGTGATTCCTGGGGCTAGCCACACCCTTTTTACAGTATCAACGAAAGCCTGTGTCCCAAAATGTATTTTATTATAAATAGCTTGGCAAATATGATTGAAAATGCCTTTGGGAGTATTGGCTTTCCAATTGATGATACCCAAATGCCATTCTCTTTCCTAGCTCCAAAACTATGTTGCCATGTTTGAATTTCTGAGTCTAGATATGCTCTTTCAAGATCTTCAGATTCTATGACTGAGAAATTCATTATGTAAGCTGGGGTATTTTGTGCTGCATAATGGGCAATGAAAAACAGTTAAATGGAATCTTCCACTGCTCCCCTCAGCTGAACTGCAGAGTGGCAGTTCCCAAGAGAATGTTCTCTGAGTACTTGTGAGACAGTATTCCAACCAAAATGGCTACTGTCAGTCAGATCCACTCCCACTGCAAGCAGTACCAAGATTCCATTAGCTGCTTCTGCCCAGCCAGAAGCAGCTCTCAGAATTCCAAGGGATAGTTTTCCCTGAAATTAAAAAATTTCTTGGCTCTTTCCTTCAAACTCGCCAACTCCCTATCTCTTATCACTTATCCTTATAATAGTATGTACATACTATATATGTATTTTTATATATACACACACTTAGAAGTATATAAATAAATCCTACATTTTATCACTAAAACCATCCTGCTTGACTGTGTTTTCCTTCTGAACTTCTTTTTCTTTTTTTTTCTACAGTTATTAGAACAAGTAAGTGTAGTCAAGTAAAACAAATCTGTGTAGTAGTCCTGCCCCAAAATGTCTTTTATTTAGCACCTTGAGTCCATCATCCCTCTTAGAATATAGTTATTACGTTTCATTATAAGCCCTCTGGAGGCTTTGTTCATCGTTGCATTGAGCAAACTTAAGTCTTTTGAAGTTTTTTTTAATATTTCCTTGTATAAATTGTTCTAATTCTACTCACTTTATTCAGCATCATTTTCTACTAACTAGAATTCTCTGAAACCATCTCATCATTTCTTACAATCCAGTAATTTTTTTTCTGAAAAGTGTTTTGTTTTTTTTACTTTTAAACAGTGAAATGCAATCTAGTGTTTGATAAACCCCAATATCCCAGATTTTGGTATAAGAACTCAACATTTGAGAAAAACTGCTGAGAAAATTGGAAAACGGTATAACAAAAAAATTAGGTATAATTCAATATCTCATACCCCATTTACCAAAATAAGGTCAAAATGGGTTTATGATTAGGGGTACATAGAATAATTTACCAGTCAGATTTATGGAGAAGAGAAGAACAAGAGATAGAGAACATTACAAGATGTAAAATGAATAATTTTGATTATAATAAATTAAAAAGGTTTTGTACAACTAAAACCAGTGCAACCAAGATTAGGAGGAAAATCACAAATTGGGGGGGTGGGAAATTTGTAACAAATTTCTCTGATAAAGGTCTCATTTTTCAAATACGTGAAGAACTAAGTACAGTTTATAAGAATACAAACCATTCCCCAATTGACAAATGGTCAAAGGATAGACAGTTTTCAGATTAAGAAATCAAAGCTATCATTAATCATATAAAAAATGAAATGCAAATTAAAACAACTCTGAGGTACTACCTCATACCTATTTGATTGGCCAATGTCATTAAAGGAATTAAATGATAAATGTTAGAGGGGATGTGAAAATTGGGACAGTAATGCATTGCTGGTGGAGTTGTGAAGTGATTCAACCATTCTGGAAGGCAGTTTGGAATTATACCTAAAGGACTTTAAAAGAATGCATACCCTTTGACCCAGAATACCACTACTAGATCTTTATCCCAAAGAGATTAAGAAAATATGAGGAAGATCCTGCTTGTACAAAAATATTTATAGCTTCTCTTTTTGTGGTGGCAAAGAATTGGAAATTAAGGGATGTCCCTCAGTTGGGGAATGGCTGAACAAATTGTGGTATATGATGGTGATGGAATACTATTATCCTGTAAGAAATGATGAACAGCATGATTTTAGATAGAGGTGGAAATTGAAACAGTGAAATAAGCAGAACTAGAAAGACAATGTACACAGTACATATTGTAACAGTAATATTATGGAATGATCAACTGTGGTAGATTTAGCTATTATCAGCAGTACAAAAATCCAGAACAAATCTGAAGGATTTATGACAAAGAATTCTATCCACCTCCAGAGAAAGAACTATTGTGAGTTAGAATGCAAATGAAAGCAAACGATTTTTCAGTTGTGTATTTGGGTTTATATTTTGTGGTTTTCATTTTATAAGATTACTCACTAAAATGAATATTATGGAAATATGTTTTGTTTGATAATTCATGTATAATCCAGATTGAATCTCCTGCCAGCACTGAGAGGGGGAAGGGAAGAGAGAGAGGGAGATAAGTTCAATTATATTAACTTAGGAAAACTTGTGTGAAAATTTTTTATTACATGTAATTGGTTAAGAATTTTAAAAAGTGAAATGAAATATTGACTATCACTTGAAAAATTGTGTCAGAATGAATCCAAAATAGCCATTTTGGAATATTTAATGATAATTGTATTCTAGAGGGTTTTTTAACTCATTTCAAATCAGGAATTTTATTTTGCTTATGACTAATATTGCCTCCTTGATTTTATCTTCCCTTTTAACTCCTTCTTCCTTTGTCCATTTCACTTAAGAGAAAGGCTCATATGATGCCCCTTTCCCACTACCTTTTCCTCTGTTCATACCAATTATAAGCAAATTTTGTTCCTTTCTTCTTTCTATATTAGTGTGTTCTTTTTGCAATTCTTTCTCTCAGAATAGAAACAATCCTCCCTTGGGTCCTCTATTTTTCCTATTTTCCTTCTTTGGTACTCTTTGAAGACATTAAGGTTTTGATGAAACACTTGTTTTTTTCTTCTCCTATTAGAATGTTAACATTATATCACATAGCTGCTTAAAATTGTTCAAATAAATTTACCTTTCTAAGTTTGTTTGGACTCTTACGTTTGTATTTCAAAGTACTTTTTTTATCAGAAATATTTGCAAGGGGGGCAGCTGGGTAGCTCGGTGGATTGAGAGCCAGGCCTAGAGACGAGAGGTCCTAGGTTCAAATCCGGCCTCAGCCACTTCCCAGCTGTGTGACCCTGGGCAAGTCACTTGACTCCCATTGCCTATCCTTACCACTCTTCCACCTATAAGTCAATACACAGAAGTTAAGGGTTTAAAATAAATTAAAAAAAAAAAAAAGAAAGAAATATTTGCAAGTTCTCTTCTATTAAAGGTAAATTTGTCCCCTTATGCTCAGCTTTGTACTATAAATTATTTTTGGTTGTAAATATATTTCAGTATCTCCTCATTTATTGGAGAAGCAAATAGATTTTATAAGTTTGTGACTGATTCCTTGTGCTTGAACTGTTATTTCTGGATATTTGCAGTATTATTAATTATTTTGATGTACGAACTCTGGGTTTTGGCTGTACCATTAATTCTTTGGACTTTTTCTTTTGTGGTTTATTTTTATGAGATAATCAGTGGATTCTTTCTGTCTTCACTTTGCCATCAGGTTGTTGATTTGGCCAGTTTTTCATTTGTGATTTCTTTAAATGGTATCCAAGCTTTTTTTGTTGTTAATTGTGTTTTTCAGGGAGTCCATGATTCATAAATTCTCTCCTTGACCTGTTTTTCATGTCAGTTGTTTTTGAAATCATATATTTTATCCTATTTCTAATAACCTTTTGCATTTGTTTTAATATTTCTTGTTGTTTTATGGAGTCATTAATTTCTGTTTGTTGTTTTCTAGTTTTTAGGGAGTCTTACTTGCATAAAGTTTACCATTTTCTTTTGTAAGCTACTGATTCTCCTAGTTCTTTCTTCTAGAGTTTTTACTTTAGCATTAATCTTATCATCTTTTTCTTTTAGTCCTTGTAAGAAATCTAGTCCTTGTAAGAAATATATTTTTTCCTTTGAGACTCCTTAAAAATTGTTGGAGATTAACTTCTCCTTTTTAAGGATCTCTAGATTTGCAATAAATCTCTATACTGATTAGTGTCTTCTTTGGTTTACTTATCTCTCCAGCTTCAGTTCCTGAGCCAGAGCTTTGTGCCAGATCTAGCTGATTTTTTAGATAGGGTTGCGAACTTTATTAGTTCTTGCCCTCAGGCCTTTCCTCTTCTTGTGGTTAGGCCCTCTTGGATCTTTGAGCACTGAATCTTCAGAGCTCTTAATGGTGCTTCAGGACAGAGTTCTTGGGCCTAAGAGCCCTGGAATGCCCTCAATCTGTGCTGTATATACATTGATCACTGCTGTTCCTTTCTGCTTTATTGGAGGGGCCCTTCTTTCTTGATTCCTTCATACAGAAATCTTGTAGTTTAGATAGGTCTTTTGTCTTTCTCTGGGCTTTTTTTGCCAGACTAATGATGACTTTGCCAGCAATCCCCTTTCCTGTTGTTGGGGATTGATTGATGACTATGCAAATCTGGGGTGAAAGAAATCACTCAGATTTCTCATTGGTTTTCTAGGTGATTATTCAGTCTGGTGTGCCCTTCAAGTTTTCTCTATAGTAAGTATTAGGGAGCTGGATAGTTTATCCAGGCAGCCATCTTGCCCAGAAATCTTTGTTCATGAATCCTTTGATCTGTTATCCATTGTAGAATGGCTCATGATCATGAATATTTGTGTTAATTTCTTATATATTTGGGATATCAAACACCAGAGACATTTGATGCAAAGGTTTTTTTTTCCCCTAATTGTTAACTTTCCTTATCCTAGTTTTGTGGATGTTGTCAAATGTGTGTGCTTTTTAATTTTATATGAGAATTTAAGAATCAAGGTTTTTTTTTAATTGTTTTTCCTTGTTAGACTTATTTTTGTATCTTATATCCTGATGCTTTTGAAGGCCTCATAAGCACTAACCTGAAATAATATAAATTCCTCTTGGCATCAGTTGTAAAAGTTATTTTTTCTTTGGTTTTATCCATCTTGTATTTATATGTTTGGACCAAAGTTTCACTTCCTTTAGCTTTTTATATTGAGATAACCCTCTAAGCCTATTTCTCCTAGATAGTGATTTTGGACAAATCATTTTACTTTTCTGGGCCTTGGGATCCATATAAATGTATGTGTGTTTATGTATGTGGAGGGGGTCGGGAGAGGGGAAGAAGTGAAAAACCATAGGACTTGAACTTTCATAGGAAAGAGCAAAAATTATATACAATGCATAAAAAGTTGATTATGTTTTTCCCATAATGCAGTAATACAGGCAAACCAAAAAAGTGTTACATTTCTTCTATATTTTATTCCTTTAACCATCTTGATATTCTTTTTTTTTTTTTTTTTAACCCTTACCTTCAGAAGAGTGGTAAGGGTAGGCAATGGGGGTCAAGTGACTTGCCCAGGGTCACACAGCTGGGAAGTGTCTGACATCTTGATATTCTTAATTGTTTCTGTTGCTTTTGCCATCATTCAGACTTTGGTGTGTGGTGTTTTTTTTTGTTTTTTTTTTTTTATCCCATATAGAGCAATATAGGGAAGGTTGTTTGAACAACTATTTATGGAAAAGGCCATTTTGCAAGTAACATTTGTAATATAATATCCCAGAGACATCTGAACAATGCTAATCCAAGTAACTTACTATAATCAAAAGCAGGTATGCTTAAGGGCTATAGAGTTTCTCTCCTTGAATCTCACAGGCCCCTTTTAGCCCTAAAAGTCTATTATATCCTATGATAATAGCTTTTTTTTAAAAAAAAATTCAATATGTAAATTTTTCTTTGAAATGACCTTCCAAAGGCAAAATCTTTAATGGAGGAACTAGATTTTTGAGATAAACTCTTGAGTACATAAATGTTTTTAAATGCTACATAGAATCAATATTTGAAAACAATTCTATTTGGATTTCATTCAGTGTTTTACTAAGCAGATTACTAGATCAATAGAATTCTTACAAGGCAATTATTTCATTTGACTGTATATAGAAAACCTATTAAGTTTAAGGGTTTTTTTTTATCTCCTTCCTAAGAATACATTAGAATATTTTTATGAACTTTAGAATAGTTTAAGTGTTGTATGCCTTGCATGTAGCATGTAATCTATTGAATTAATAGACATTCAAGCATAAGAAACATGCAAATTAAGAATTTTGAAATTATATATCCTAAAAAGGCAGTTTTAATTGGTCTACTTTATAGTCAAAAAGTTGTGTTTGATAGTCAGGAAGTGTTCTTTCTCTGGCTACCTGAGTTAGTTATTTAATTTCTTAGCACCTCAAGTACTCTCCAAATATGTAAGTTACAGGTCAATTGTTGACCTCACTTGGGAGAGGGAATTTCCTCTTCTACAGCTCAGTAGACCAAAGAAATCTGAATTCATATCACCATTAATGTACAATAATGTACAATTGATTTACATTATTTAAAAATTTTTTTTTGTCATACACAAATTTTTATTGTCATATACAAAATACTTCCATTTTGGTCATTGTTGTAAAAGCACTCTCATACATAACCAAAACCCCAAAATAAAACTGTAAATATGCCGATTATATTATTTTTAAAGACTGGCTTAATCTCCTACCATTTAAACTTCACTCTGTCTTATTGTTATTGAAGAAAAGTGCCTGAGTGCCTTACTTGACTGGGGTAAACCTTGAAAAGCTGTAAAATAAGAATGGGACAGCCTGTTCTGGAACTCATTGGTTATATATAGGTGACACTGCATTAGGGCACTTACAGTCTTTCTCTTTCTAGTGTGGAAATTTCCTTCAAACTTTGATGGGAGTTTTCAGTTAATCAGGCGCCTGTAAGTCATTTCATTAGAGTTGACAAATAATAATAACTTCCATTGACTTTTAGGTTTGCAAAATACCTGGTTATTTCAGTTGATCTTCCCCACTTGACAGATATCCCCATTTCACAGGAAACTGAGACTCAAGTAAAATGACTTGCCCAAAGTTTAAACCCAGATCATTCTTGGTGCCAAGCACTTTTTTCCACTGTTCCCTCCTCCTGCCCCTCTTGGGTTTTTTTTGAGGCTGTAAAGGGACAATTTTGTGGTTGCATTTGAAAGGACTCATTTCTCTTATGTTTTTCCTTTTCCCTGGATAATTTTACCCTTTCCATTTTGTACTCTTTGAGTCTTGGACTCTTGGGTTTTTCCTCTTCCCACCCTTTTAAACCTTCTCTTTTCTAATTCTTCTGGACTATTTTCTTCTTAATGTTGTTCATGACACTTCCCAGTATAGTATTTTCAGTGAATTTTTTTTAATCATGTGTTTCACAACATTTCCAAATAGGTAAGATATTTAACTTCATTTACTGAATATTTCTTAACTCAATCTAATAGGTGCTTTTGTGACTCTGACCATTTTTTCCACACATGTAAATCAATAGCATACTTTAGTTTTAAGCCAATTCAAAAGAAGCAAATGTGTCATAACACAAATTGGGAAACATCAAATTCAGGAATCTGTCTGAGACCATCCATTGCTTTTTAAATGTAACCAAAAAAAAATTATTTGATAATTTTTTCATTCTTGGTCAGTAGAATTCATTTTTTTCTGTTTTAAATTTTCCAAGTATGTCTTTTACTTATTTGATCTTGACTAATTCTATGAACTCATGTATGAGATTTAGATGATACCTTATGTTCTTTAAACAATGCTTGAGAATACTTGAAAAGTAATGCTAAGGTATTAAAGAAAAGATCCATAGAGTTGTAAAGGTTTTGATGAGCTTTTTTTTTAAATAGAGAAGTATATCACACAAAGAGGATGCAGCATGTTATCTCTGTGAAATGGACATCTGACAACAAATACATTTTGTGTGGATCTGATGAAATGAATATTCGACTCTGGAAAGCCAGTGCTTCTGAAAAATTGGGTGTGGTAAGAGACCTCATTCATTTTCCCATTGTCTTGCTGCTGACTTGGCTTCTGTTATACTGAAAGTTTATTATTTTTTGACCAAAGAAATTTTCAGACCCAATTTAGTCTACCTTAATTACCATACTTTAGGCACTAGAGTACTGCATTTTTATCATAATGCTTTTTAAGTGCTGTGTTAATGTTTCTTAATGCAGTTTTTCAAATCCGTCTCTCATAAAACATTTTTTGTCTGTTTTCTTTAAATTATATTGGTCCTTGATTTTTTTTCCGTAGGAGCATATTTCTGAAATTCATGAAATTAATGGAGGAATAATTACATTTTCAAGAAATATAGTTTATAACAACACTCCTTCAAGAGTAGTGATTTGGAGGGCAGCTGGGTGGCTCAGTGGATTGAGAGCCAAGCCTAGAGATGGGAGGTCCTGGGTTCAAAACTGACCTCAGACACTTCTAGCTCTGTGACCCTGGGCAAGTCACTTGACCCCCATTGCCTAGCCCTTACCACTCTTCTGCCTTAGAATCAATACATAGTATTGATTCTAAGATGGAAGGTAAGGGTTTTTTTTAAAATAAAAAATAATTTTTTTAAAGAGTAGTGATTTGGAGTAGTCATAATGAATTTTGTGGTAGAATTTTTACTAAAAAATGAATCTTGACTATCAGTATCATAAAATAAACCCTGACACCATAATTTTTTTTAAAGCTTACATCAAGAGAAAAGGCAGCTTTTAATTATAACCTGAAATTGAAGGAGAAGTTTAAATACCATCCTCAGATAAGTCGCATATCTCGACATCGTCATTTACCTAAGACCATCTATGGCCAAATTAAGGAGCAACGCATCATGAAAGCAGCCCGTCAGCGGAAGTATGTTTGACATTATACTATTGGCATCCTTTTCCTTCTCTTACAAAATAGAACAAAACATGAGAACTGTTTCAAAACATGAAGTGGCGCATAATTCCATAAATTGTCTTTGAAATGATCAGTTTATGTACTTTTACCCATTCATGTTTCTGTTGGTTTGAAAAGTAAGGAAAGATCCCATCATTCTAAATTTAGCTATTCTGATACACATGGAAACATTAGTGGCCTTAGAGTTATTAAAAAAAAAATCATAGTTCATAAGAATATATGCCTGATTTAGAGTTGGTATAATAATTCAGAGTGAACTATTTCACAAAAAATACTTTGCTTCTGCTTATATTATCCAAATTCCTAATTGTTACAAATGGAAAATTACAAAATCCTTTCTAGTCTAATTGAATTTGAGGCATTTTTCCTGGTAAGAATGTTCAAAAGTCTTTTAATTAAGAGAGAGGAAATCTTAAAGATGCAGCTCTTTTTCCATATCCTTGTGATATTTGTTATGAGCTCAAGTGTAACTCAGTTTGTCCCAATTTTGAATCACTTGATCAGAGCAGGCATTTTTCCTGATAAGTCCTTGTGTTTGTAATTCTTTTACTTGCTAAAAGTATAAGATTCATGTGGTATGCTGTATTGTTAGACCAAGATACCTAAAAGATTCATATGAAGTAGACTGTAATGCTAGATAGTCTTGGGAGTTGGGGATGCAAATTTTAAATTATCTAAGGTCTTTAGAATAGGGCATTTCTATTTATAAATAATAATGTTTAGCAGAGAAGAATATTAAAATGTTGGCTACTTTGTTCTATTCTGGTTTGTGATTTTTCTTGTCAATTGGCTTTCCAGTGAAAGAATATGTTTTATACAATTATACCTTGGTTAGATGAATTTTTTCATTATATTGTGTACATTTTGCATATTTTCTTTTTTCTAGGGAAATGAACCGTATCAAACACAGCAAACCTGGGTCTATACCATTTGTGCCAGAGAAGAAAAAGCATATAGTGGCTGTTGTGAAATAACATTTGAGATTTCTGCTGATTTTTTGGTATGTAATTATTTGTTATATATAATGTGGAATACTCTAAAAATAACATTACAGGCTCTGCTTAAAAGAGAAAAACCTTAATTACATATAAGAGGGCTTCCCCTAGAGCTATTTTTTTTAATCACCTTAATTTGGTGTGTTTGAGTATCCCTAAAAAATTCCCCTTTAAACATTATTTTGCTATATTACCAGTATTTCACTCTACAGCCACTGCCTTTCAATAACCAAAAGTACACAGTGTTTGCAAGAGGAACTTTTGACATTAGAGATAGCAGATATGAAAAATTGTTACTTTTCTCCCAGCATTGTATTAATCTATGTATTTTACATAATGTGTATATCCTCTTTTAAGTGTGGTTTAACCCAAACTTCTGTATTATTTTCTATTTTGGTTTGATAATTAATGATGATTCTTTTCATGAGACTAGTGTTAATAACTTTGTTGTTGTTACTACTATTATTAGCCAAACTAGAACTGACGGCAAAAATTGAGTAATATTTAAACATGTTAGTGAATCTGTAATCTCAGTGATGAGTATTCTCCTCTGTATTCTAGATTGCAACCTATCTGCTCTTTATCCTGTAGAATTTTTTTCTTTCTTTCTCATTTGTCCTCTGTAGTAAATCTACCCAATATTCTGGGGGTCTTTTTCTAAATCTTAGAACCTTTAGTTATTAAATTGAAATCTATTTAACATGTAGATTATACATCTGTTTTAACTCATTTTTGTTATGTGACAGGTATGCCCTTTGCCAGACATCCATCTTTGAAAAATTTTATACTGCTTCTTCCATATCATTTGCCATTGGTTTGCATTTTTTTGCAGCCATAATATCAGTAGAAAAATATTTCCGTTAAGAAAAGATTTTTTTTTTTGTTTAAACCTTCCTGAAAATGACTTCTTCCTGAAAATGTTAGGCATATTCCTCCAAGCATTTCAGTCCTTTCTCTTTCTCTTCAGACCTAAGTTCAACTCTAATGTCAGTACTTACTAGCTTTGTGACCCTTATAAGAAATTAAATTTAGGGTTTGACTAAAATATGAGAATTCTAAAATAATATTGTGGTTGCCGATTTAAAATATTATAGCTCAAATCAAAATGACTTTTAGTAGTGCTTATTTACAAAGAGGTGGAAAGAGTGAAAGTAGAGAAATGTAAGAAGAGGGTAGAGAAAATGCCTAGCCTATCACACTATATGTTGCTCCGGTGTTTGACTTAGCCCTGGCAGGGCTCATTAACCCTCAGCCAGAGGACCCGGTGGTTTCTTATGAAAGGGTTCCACCTGTGCAGCCTCCTCCAGGAAAGGAAGGCCAGCTACTCACTCATCCAAGATGAAGTTCAAAGGAGAAGATCCAGGAGCAGTCCTCTAAGAATAAGTCCAAGAGCCAAAGTCAAGGTCCAAGCCAAAGGTTAAGTCCAAAGCCACCTCCAAAAGCCAAGTCACCAGTGCAAGATGCTTGGACAGGAAGTTTAGGACTTTTTATAGTCCTTTTTCCCACATCATTTCCTGTCCCTTCCTCCACTTTACAGGAACCAATTGCAGTCTTTCAATTTGTTTAGCACTTCCCAGGGAGTGTTCAGTCACCTTTGGAGTTGTGCCCACTTTAGCGAGTGACCTATAAACACTCTTACTTAGTGTTAAGTAGGAGTGCTTAAGTTTTTGATTGATTAGCTTAAAAATTGCTGATTGATAGGCAAAGAAAGTTTGATTCACTCTTTACACCCTGGACATGTCATTTGCCTGCTTTTTCCCTCAGTTTCCACAACTATACAATGAGAATAATAATAGCACCTACCTTATAGGGTTTTTTTGAGGTTCAAATGAGATAGGTTTGTAAAGCTCTTATCATACTGCCTGGAGTGTAGTAAGTGCTATATAAATGATCATTCCCTTCCCCCTCTTTGCTTACAATGTATTTCTAAAATATACAAAATAATGGATCAATTCAGTGGACTGTCCATCCTACTATGCAAGTCTAGAAAGTACGTATTATTTTTTTCAGTGTCATATGGAAACAGTTTTTGACAATTTTTTTTTTGTCATTTTCTTTTCAAAGTCTCTCCCTCCCCTTTTCCCTGAGGCATTAAATAGTCTGATATAGGTTATATCAGTGCTTTCATGCAATATATATTTTCACAAAAATAGATATTCTTGATTCTCTTTGTGTTAGGCTAAACTCTTTTGACCAGTAAGATCTCATTTAGTAAGCTACAAAATGTTGCAAAGCTTGATGCATTCAGCATAGTGTCTGCAAATCTGGGAAATCTCACCATCTTCAGGGGATCCTCTCTTCCATTTTTACTCCTCTTAACATCTTCTCTTTCAATGTCCAAGGCCTTTGGCTAGCAGTCTCCATTTTTTAAGCCTTACTCAGTAGTAATGATCAGAGGATTATAGAACAAAGTTTTTTCTATTAGCATATTTAAAAGGACTTTAATATATCTTATTGGAGCAGAGCCTTTAAAGTGGCATTTGCTCTACTCAAATGCTTTTGTTTTATAGTCAAACAATAAACCCAATGAGATATTTTTTCTCTAACACTTGTGGTCAGTTATGGACTATGAAGATATCTGTTGGAGAATATTAAGAAATGTGGGAAATAAGTATAATAGATAGATAAGATAGTGCCACACTATTGAAGACCCTGAAAACCAGGAATGCAGACTTTGGTAGGAAATAGAAGGCCATTGGTCAGATTCAAAAAAGGAATAGCAGATAGAAGCAACAGGATGTGTTTGGCAATAGAATGGCTAGTAAGAAAGAAATTAGTTGGGCAGGTCAGTAAAAAGGATTTTGGAGTAAGCCAAATATGAGTCCATGAAGACCTGAATTAGAATTGACTTAGGCTGGCATCAGTAGAAATGGGAAAAAAATGAATAAAGCTGAGAAACTTGGTCTCTATCCAAATTGACTGAAAGATTTACGGTTCGGTTTATTGGGTATATAAGCTACTGCCATTGAGAAGAGGAGCTGTCTGGTAGGAAGATGATAGGTACTAGTCTAAATATTTTGAGCCTGAGAGTGACTGAAAAGATATTCCACTATACATTTTTTAATAAATATCCAGAGTTTGGGGATTGGAGTTTGGATGAGGATAGAAGTAGCAAGATAGATTTTGGAACACCACCAGTTTAACAGAAATGATAGAAATAATTATAATCCTGTAATACTTCTCCATTTGTGACTAAAATAACTAATATTGGAAAAGGAAATCTTTAAAAATGAATATTGACGGTGTTTTTTTTTTCTCCCTTTTTCTAGAGAATCACATAACCCGGAACTGAATAACAATCATCAAACTCAATGTCTTCATGTTATACATGGGAAAATTGAGGCCTAGAGAAGTGTGAACTGACTTGCCCACGTCATACAGTCACAGAACCAAGTTGTTTGCCATCCTAGTCCAGTGCTGTTTCTACTATACCAAACTATCACTTAGATTTGGGAAAGCATCTGTATTTGCCTTTTTTTTTTTTTTTTGGTGGTATATGTCTGTTTCCAGAGTTGTCTTACCTTAAAAAGTTATTTGAAGACAGAACTTGTCTTTTTGAAAAATTTGTGTACATTCTTCCACAAATTCATAATACATGTACTCTTGCAAAACTCAATAAATATTAATACTAAAAAATGCTAGCAGATACTCATTTTATGTGCTACCAGAAAGCTAAAGACAACCATTAGCAAAGTTCTTGACCAGCATTATGTTAAAGCACTGGTTTATTACTAATTTGCAAGAAAATGTCACCTACTGAGTCACTATCATCACCACCTGCAACAACCTGTGGTTTCCATAGTGATGTCTCACAGTGAATTGTGCACAACAGAACATGACTCATTAATTAAGGACATGAGCAATTTCCTGTAATTCAAAGCAATTTCCTAATTTAGAATTTGGAGCACAACTCTAATCACTTTAAGATAAAAACTTCACTGAGCACAACCTGTTGAAATTCAGTGTAAGAAAAACATATGATAAGCAAAGTTGTCAGGACAAAACTGGGAATATAATGATCTAAATCAAATACTGTAAAGGATGGAATATTTCTTGGAGGCTTAAAGTATTCCTGAGAAGGAAGAAAAATACAGAATGCTATTCCACTATCCTCATTTTTTTTGTTCTACTGAAGCACCCTCTAAGTGAAGTGTGACCCTCAAAGTGAAGTGTGACCCTCAAAGATCCAACTTCTAACTTACGTTGAACCTTGCCCATTTTTATTTTTTTGAACGGGGATAAATGACACCCCGTATTTTCCTGTAGTGCAATTTTGGGGATGTCACTGCTACATTTTTTTGAGGATGAGGTATGTATGTTAGTGATAGGAATTAGAGATCTTTGTTGGAATACAATTTAACTATATTGAGTAGAGTTAAAAGGAGAAAATGGGTAGCCAAGATCATCAGAAATCTTCATTAAGGATGTTTTAATAGTCCATTTTGTCTCAAGCACTAAATGAGAACTATATTTCAGTCTCTGGGTCTTAAAGTGCTTAGTACCTTTTAAGGGTTTTACACAGAAGTAATTTTAAAGACATGATTGGTAAAAAGTTTTGTTTGTTTTCTTAGAAGACATCAATGTGCTATAGTTTTGCCAGTATAAGCATTTTCCCTATGTATCACAACTTGTCTGTAATGTAATAGAATAAGTGATTCCTAGTCTTTTGGAGTTTTGACACCTTGAGTTATTTTATTTTGGGGGAGCCATTGATTTTTGAAGATACTGCATTCTCATTCCTTTAAAAAAAATTAACCTTTTTTTGAGACTCTCCCTATATCACTTGAGATTTTGAGGGCACTTGATGTCAAAATTAAATCTAGGGGTCATTCTAATAAATGAAAGCTAAATACAAGGAACCATAAAGTGATTTCAGATGATTCCTTATGTGTTATATGGATTGATGTGAATCTAGCCATACAACATGCCACCTTTAAAGAAGAACATTACATAGACTTACTTTGGCAGAAACTTTTTTGCCAGAGGTAGGAATAATACAAGCAGTAGATGTCTTCATATTTGCATTTCGTAGAATTGAGGTAAAGGAATTTACTATTTAAAATAACCTCAGATGTGCTAGAAAATTTAAATTATGAAACCTGTCTTTAGGTAAAGAAAAGGCTTATTTAGTGGGCCCACATGTGTTCAGGGAAAGAAACAAAAATGTGATGTCACCATCTGGTGTGGATCAGAGAGGGGTTCTAACCTAGAAGAAACCCATAACATGAGAAAAGGGATCCCTACCCCCTGAAATAAACCTGTACAAGCTACAGCCTGACTTGGCTCATCCCCCAGGGGAACAAGATCCTCTCTGGGGATGGAGAGGATGTGATGCTTGGAAGTCATCCCCAAAGGACTTAAATCAGGTTCATTTGGGCTTGTCTTAAAATAGGTGTAGAATTGTGCAATTTCTTCTCTCCTACCCCACCCTCCCTTCAATTTACAAGTTTACTATATATGATATTTTCTAATTGAGTAAACTCATTTGCATAGAGATAAAATGGCTTAAAATGCAAATTTTGTTTGAGGCAACACATTGACTAAAACTCTCTCACTAAGTATAACATTCATCACTCAATGTGCAAATGAAGGTAGAGGGATTCTTCCCTGTTTTGATGCAAAGTCAGTGCCAGAAATAGATGGATGTGTCTTTTCTTGAGGTGAAAAAGCAGAGAGCAGTGAGACTGAGGGTGAGGATAAACCCTAGGTTTCACCCTTTTAAGCTTTAACTACATATTTGTCATGTTAACAGGTGTAGGAAGTTCTGTGCCATGAAATTGTTTTTTTAAGCACCTATGACTTCACTGATGAGCCGTTTTCTCAAAAGATTTGTTAAGACATCACCGTAACAGTTTATTCTGCCAATCTGATCCAAGAAGTTTTTATTTAGTGTTCACTAAGTGTGAGGAATTGTATTAAGTACTGAGAATTCCCAATTGTGAAGGAATATAGAACCAACTTTTAATCTTATATCAATACTTTTAAATCTAAGATTTAATTAAAAATTGCTTTGGCTTTAAATCAGTGATTACCAAAGTGGGTGCTACCACCCCCTGGTGGATGATGCAGCGATCCAGGGGGGCAGTGATGGCCACAAGTGCATTTATCTTTCCTATTAATTGCTATTAAATTTTTTTTAAATTAATTTCCAGGGGGCTAAGTAATATTTTTTTTTCTGAAAAGGAGGCGGTAGACCAAAAAAGTTTGGGAACTACTGCTTTAAATGCACGCAAAAATCATGATACATGAAAATGAATAAACATTTTTTCTTATGCTCAAAGTGGGCAATTACAATGTATTTAAACCTTTAGTTCTGAAAGGAAATGAAGTTTCTTTGCAAAATATCTTGTTATTTGAGATTCATCCATGTGGAATATAAAACTAGAGAACTTTTATTCTGAATAAAATAATAGATATGTCATTAGCTTCAAACTCATTGCTCTTGATTTTAAAAAGAAAATATTTCTGTACTGGACAGGGCAATGTGGCAGAGTGGTTCTCTAAATTTCTACGCCTGCCATCTCAAACCAGCAAAAAGTGAGCCAAATCGCCCAATAAAGATGGCAACCACAAGAAGAGAAAAAAGGAAAGCAATGTCATCATAACAATTGTTTATTACAGAAAAGTAAAGTAATTAAGATGAGATAGCAGCTCATCCCCTGTACTCAGCTCCTTTGTAGCTAATTCTTCATTGTAGAGCAAAGCTTTCCCCAAATACTTCCTGATCAGCCTGGACCAGAGTATGGATTTGAATCATTTGAATCAAATTTGGGATTTTAATAGCCATCTCTGCAATGGCCTGTCCCCAGGCTCAGCCTAAGCCCTGTTTTATGAACTGCTTCTAAGATCTCCAAACTGGATAGTCCAATCTTGGGTACCCAGGGATCCAGCCCAGCTCTGTGTAACATAGACAGCTTTACATATCATGGGTCTCTGGCTCCTGTTCAGAACTAGAGTACATGACATTTAGCACAAAAGTTAAGGAAATAGAAAAATAAGAATTAAAAATGGCAGACCTGATTTGATCATTTGTCATTCAGTTGTTTTTATAGTCATATCTAATCCCA
Organism: Gracilinanus agilis; assembly: GCF_016433145.1. NCBI lineage: Eukaryota > Metazoa > Chordata > Mammalia > Didelphimorphia > Didelphidae > Gracilinanus > Gracilinanus agilis. Next base: position 644,277,518 of record NC_058130.1, read on the forward strand.
TTTAAGGTTTTCATGGCAAGAATACTAGAATGGTTTGCCATTTCCTTTGATTCATATTACAGATGAGAGACCTGAAGCAAACAGGTTTAGATGACTTGCCCAGAGTCACATAGCTAGTATTTGAACTCAAAGGGATGAATCCTGTCAAAAGACCTGACCCTCTATCCATTGCATCACCTATCTACCCATGATTTGATCCTATCAACATAATCAGCTTTAGACTTTGAAGGCTAATTGCCAAACACACACACACACACACACACACACACACACACACACACATGCTAATAGACTGATAAAACTGTAGGAATCACCAAACAAACATGAAAAGGAATCAGGTTAAAAAGTGCTATGAAGGAAAGAAAATTATCTTGAAAACTACCAGGAATGAGGCATCTTTATAATAAATTTAAGAAGCCTCTAGAAATTGCATTGGGATAGCTGCAAGTAGAACTAGATTGATTCAATTAGTGGAGATCAGGAGGGAGAGAATTCCAAGCATGAAAGACAGCCAATGAAAATACCTAGGGTAGGGAGATGTAGTGCTGAGTGAGAAATAACACGGGGCCAATGTCACTGGATTGATGAGTACTTGAAGGGGATAAAGTACAATAGCACTGGAAAAATAGGAGGGAGCCAGATTATGGAGGGCTTTAAAAGCCAGTAGATTTTGTATTTGATTTCTGGAGATAATAAGAAGGCACTGGGTTTTATTGAGTATGACAGGGAGGATGTATTATGGACAGCCCTATACCTTTAGGAAAATCACTTTGATAGCTGAGTGGGAAAAGAATTGAGACAGGTGACCAACCTGCTGGCCATCGTAATAGTCCAAGTGTTACTGGATGAAGGCTTATACCGAGGTGATACAAGGTCAGAAGAGATGAAGGTGGCATATAGAAGAGGTTTTAAAGGTAGAATTAACAGGACTTAGCAATAGATTGGATGTGGGGATTGAGTGTGAAGCATTAAGGGTATCCTCAGTTTCAAACCTGAGTGAGTAGGAAGATAGACACCCTTCATAGACATAAGGAAGTTAGGAAGAGAGAAGGGTTGAGGGACGAGATAATGAGTTTAATTTTGGACCTGTTGAGTTTTGATGCGAGACATCCAGTTTGAGATAACTAGTAGTAGAGGAGCAAGATTAGAAGTCAAAGGCAAATTCCAGATTAAGATGGTGGCAGAGTAGAAGTAGCGTGCTTAACCTCTCCTGACCCACATATAAGGACTCCTCAAGAGGACACAAAAACCAAATCCAGATGAATGAAGGGACCCCACAACAGGGCACAGCATTGAAGGTACGTGGGATCTGGGCATTTCCATGTTATAAGAGAGTGAAATAGCCCTCATTAAATGCAAGCTGAGCAACCCCCCACACACATATCACCTACAGTGCCAAAGCCAGCGCACAAGAGTTAGAACAAGTTTGGGGCATTCTTTAAGTTCTTGGCAGCTACCTGGGATCACCAGGGCCTGCTCCTGAGAGTAGCAAGACTTAAGACCCCAACAGGCTAAAGAACATGGACTTTGAATGCAGGCCTTGAGCATAGGTGCGGACCTTGGGTGGGGACCCAGTTCAGAGGGGTGCATGATTGTGGAAGCAGTGCCCTGAGACTGTTAAAGGAGCCTCAGGCAGAGGAGCAAGCAAGAGGACCACCAGGAGGCTTGACCCTGAGAACAGCTAGACTTGAGAGCCCAAGAGCCTAAAGAGCGCAGACCAACTGTGGGCAGTAGAATAAAGCTGAGAGGGCCACCGCACGATGCTGTGACTCAGGCACAAACGGCTCCACAGCTCGATAAGCAGAGAGCCTGTCTGCCTCACCCAGACTTCTGACTGAGAAAAAAAAAACAGCATGATAATAATGACAAGCCATGCACAAGAACCTCCAAAGAGAAAGATCAAGAGGAAATCTTTAACACTCGACAACTTTTACACAGAAAAAAATCCAGACAACAGCAAACAGCAGAGGAGAACAAACAAGTAATCACATCCAAACCTTCCCCCCAAAAATGAAAATTGATCACAAGCTCTTGAAGAGTTCAAATCTGAGATAATGAGAAAGATGGAAGAGATTTGGCAAGAAAAGTGGGAAATAGCTCAAAATGAAATGAACAGGTTAAAAGAAACTCCCAATTGGAGAAAGATGCCCAAGAATCAAATGAAATGATAAGCAAATTGGAGGGGGATGAATTGTATATGGCACTGAGAAAAACTTGAATGAATAAGAAAAATGGGATATTCTATACCACACAAAGAGGGCATGGAAAGGGGAGGGGATGAATACTATTATAAGAAGGAGAGGAAGAGAGCATTAAGAGGTATTATTTAAACCTTACTCTCAGCAGAATTAACCCTGAGAGGGAAGAGTAGCTATATCCATTGGGATATAGAATTCTATCTAACCCCACTGAGAAAGTCAGAAGGGATAAACCAAGGGGAGCAGAGGAGTGGGAAGGTCAAAAAAGGGAGGGGAGGAGAGGAGGGAAGGAATTCATTAGGCCTTAAAAAAATAAAAGGGGGGAATAATAAGAGAGGGGAATAGAAATGGAAGTAAACCCAGGGAGGGGACAAGGGGGACTGGTTAAACCACTGGTTTAAAAGGAAATAGCATAAGAAGAAATGGTAGAACTAGGAGAGGATACCAAAATAATGGGGAATACACAACTGATAATTATAACTCTGAATGTGAATGGGATGAACTCGCCCATAAAACGGAAGCGAATAGCAGAGTGGATTAGAAAACAAAATCCTACCATATATTGTCTACAAGAAACACATATGATGCGGGTGGATATACACAGATTTAAGATCAATGGCGGGTCAGCCTCAGACACTTCCCAGCTGTGTGACCCTGGGCAAGTCACTTGACCCCCATTGCCTACCCTTACCACTCTTCCACCTATAAGTCAATACACAGAAATTAAGGGTTTAAAAAAAAAAAAAGATCAATGGCGGGAGCAAAATCTTTGGGCTTCAACTGAGAAAAAGAAGGCAGGGGTTGCCATCATGATTTCTGACAAAGCCAAAGTAAAAATAGATATGATTAAAAGAGACAGGGAAGGTCATTACATCCTGATTAAAGGCAGTATAGACAATGAGGAAATAATAGTACTCAACATGTATGCACCAAATGGTATAGCTTCCAAATTCATAAAGGAGAAACTGGCAGAGCTCAAGAAGGAAATAGATAGTAAAACCATAATAGTGGGAGATCTAAATATTCCTCTTTCAGATCTAGATAAATCAAACCAAAAAATAAATAAGAAAGAGATAAGAGAGGTGAATGAAGTACTATAAAAATTAGATTTAATAGATATGTGGAGAAAAATAAATACAGACAAAAAGAAATACACCTTCTTTTCAGCTGACATGGTACATTCACAAAGATTGACCATGTACTAGGGCATAGAAACATAGCAAACAAATGCAAAAGAGCAGAAATAATAAATGTAACCTTTTCAGATCATAAAGCAATAAAAATAATAATCAGTAAGGGCACTTGGAGAGGCAAATAAAAAACTAATTGGAAATTAAATAATATGATTCTCCAAAACCAGTTAAAGAAGAAATCATAGAAAAAAGCAATAATTTCATTGAAGAGAATGACAATGATGAGACATCCTACCAAACTCTGTGTGGGATGCAGCTAAGGCAGTACTCAGGGGGAAATTTATATCCTTTAGTGCATATATTAACAAATTAGAGAGGACAAAGATCAGTGAACTGGGCAAACAAGTCAAAAAACTAGAAAGGGAACAAATTAAAAATCCCCAATTAAAGACCAAATTAGAGATCATAAAAATTAAAAGCAAAATGAATAAAATTGAAAGTAAAAGAACTATTGAATTAATAAATAAGACTAGAAGCTGGTACTTTGAAAAAAACAAATAAAATTGACAAAATACTGGTCAATCTAATTTAAAAAAAGGAAAGTAGAAAACCAAATCATCAGTATCAAAGATGAAAAGGGAGACTTCACCTCTAATGAAGAGGAAACCAAGGCAATCATTTAAAAACTTTTGCCCAATTATATGGCAATAAATATAGCAACCTAGGGGAGATGGATGAATATTTATAAAAATATAAATTGCCTAGATTAACAGTAGAAGAAATAGAATAGTTAAATAATCCCATATCAGAAAAATAAATTGAACAAGCCATCACAGAACTCCCTAAGAAAAAATCCCCAGGACCAAATGGATTCACAAGTGAATTCTTTCAAACCTTCAAAGAACAGCTACTTCCAATACTATACAAACTATTTGACATAATAAGCAAAGAAGAAGTTCTACCAAACTCCTTTTATGATAAAAATTGTGTGTGGGGTGAAAGGAGGAAGGTAGGAGGATAGGATGGATGCTAGAAAGGAGAGAGGAAGGTAGAGGAAGGGAAAGGAAGGTAATGGTCCCCAGCCCTGGCAGGGGGAAATTGACCAAAGCTCTTCAGGAACTCAAATAAATGATCAGAGAGCACCTTTAGGGTTTTGAATACCTAGATTTTATTTTAATTAGGAAAGGGAGGTCTAGGAAAAGCTAGGAGGTAGACAGAAAGGGGGAAAGGTACCAAGAAAGAGATCAGGGTCTCAGAGTAGAGAGCAGAGCTTCCAGCATAGAGAGAGAAAAGGCACCAAACTTTCCCTTTTATACTTTCCCTGACCCCTCCCACAAAGGAAGTGGGAGTTGTCAGGGGAAGGTGTAGCAGAGAGAGTCCTGGGAGTTGTAGTCTTCCAGGGCTTATAACAATTTCAAATGACACATTCCCCCCTGTGATCCTTTGGGAGACCAGTCTCCCCAATGGATCATAACAAACATAAATAAATTTACAATTACAATAAATAAAGGGTATATACATCAATACAAGGGGAGAATGGTAACAATTTTTACAATATAAAAAAATCAAATGGCACTTCTTTTACAAAAATATTCAGGGGGCAGTCCCCTTTTTCACAACAAAATAGATACATAAAACAATTTCATTTAAACAAAACAAATGAATTTTAAAAAGACAAATGAATTTTCAAACCAGACAAATGAATTTAAAACCCCCAAAAGTTCAAAAATTTTTCACATTCAGTTGCTCTCCTAAGCTCCTGGATTAGCACATGCCCTCCATGTGGTCTCCATGGGCATCTCCACCTGCATTCCAGGAAGCAGTAAACCTCTTTTCCCAAAACAACCTAGAATCTCCATATGAAATAAAAACACATTCCCCCTGAGAAGGATAGAAAAAAATAATGAAATCGCACAGGGAAAACATGGCTGAGGCATGAGGCATATGAATCACTGACAATCAAATTCATCAGAGAAATTGGCACAAAAAGAAGCCAAATAAATATTGGATGAAACATTTTAAACATCCAATCCTAAATTTTATATGAAAAAAATTCTAAATAAGAAAAAACACGTCACACTAGGTCTTTGAATAATGTCCAATTAAAGTAATCCATGTCTGACATCAAGTACTTACCCACTTAGCAGCCAGGACCACAGTCAACCACCATAGTAAGAAATTTAGAATGAAGGACTAGATTTGTATTTATTGGTGTGATATTACATAGTTTCTTCTTTTCTTCTTTTATCATTTCTTCTCGGGATAGAATATGGAGCCAGATCAGCCAATTGTTAGGTACTTGACATAAATTTCACAAGGAGTATGGTTCGAGGAGTCCTACGTCTTAACATATGTTAAACATCACAACCTCGATTCTCACACTAGGTTCAAGTCCTTTTTATTGGCTTAGAAGTCTCAGCAATCCTAGTAGGTTTGGTTTCTCTTTTTGACCTGTGTGCTCTTTTGGCCTCATGCAGGTTAGGTACGTGCTTCTTTGACACTATATAGATATCTATGCTTCTGTATTGATGAAATCTGTGCTCCTTTGCTGATCCCATTTCATTGAATCAGACATATATACGAAGTCCCATAATAGCAAAATACCAATGGCACTTTCAGTAGTCTAAGGCTTTTGGGTAGGCAGTTATAGTGGATATACTAAACCTACACTAATCTAATAATCAAAAACTCGTAATTTAGTTGGATGACATGTGCTTAGGAAAAATCAAATTGCACATGCAATTATAAAAAATGTGCTAAAATGTCAAAATATACATATTTCCTATAATCAGTGAAAAATGAGAAAAAAAATGTGTGTGCATATGTTGCGATTCATGTCACTTAAGGAGGGGTAGAATATAAAGGTTCTTATCCAAGAATTTAGATATATTTCCTCTTAGCTTAGCCATTATCCACAGTGTGAGTGCAAATGAGGTAAAACAATGGAGTATAAAAGCAATAATACATTTAAGAAAATACAAAAATTTCACAAAAAGTACAAAATGCATAACAAGTCAATTCAATAGAGGTAATATATTCAAAAACAGTGAAACAACAAAAATAACAAAATGAGAAAAAATACAAAGTACAGATGTAGCAAGTCACAAATACAATCAATAGTCAATTTCAATAAAGGTCAATTATTCAGTATCAACAGAAGGTATTCATTTTACATGGCTACAGTGAATCCATGAGTCCTTCTCCCCAATTTTAATAGCCGTTGGTATAGTCAGTAGGATTTGAAATGGTCCATCATAAGAAGGTTCAGTTGACCAAGTGCATTTGAAGTTCTTTATGTACATGTTATCACCTGGGTTTAGATTGTGAAGAGAGAAGTCTATGGGGCCTGCCTGAACAGCAGCTCCAGAATCATGGACCTCTCACAATTTGGTTTGTAATTCTTTGATGTTCATGGCAATGGTTGTTTCCCCTCCTAATGATGAAGTATAGGCAGGGGTAAATGGTTGAGCCTGAATAGGTGGATGTCCGAATAGCATTTCAAATGGTGAGATGTGCAAATCACCTCTGGGTAGACTTCTGAGATAAAATAGAGCCAGGGGGAGAATTTTGGGCCATTTTAGATGAGTCTCTGTCCACAATTTGCCAATCATAATTTTAAGTTCTTTATTCATCCATTCAACTTGGCCGGAGTTTTGGAGATGATAAGGTATATGAAATTTAGGAGTTATCCCCCAAAATGAATAAATTTGTGATAAGACTGAATCCGTAAAATGGGTTCCTCTATCCGAATCAATCTGTGTTGGCAGTCCAAAATGAAGAATAATTTCTTTTAGGAGGACTTTGGCAACAAAAGCCGCTGTGGCCCAAGCAGTAGGAAAGGCTTCAGGTCACCTGGTCAGCTGATCAATTATGATCAGGCAAAATTTATACTGTCCAGCTTTCAGCATAGAGATAAAATCAGTTTGTAAATGCTGAAATGTTATGTAAGCAAGAGGATGTCCACCAAAGGCTTTGTCATGAAAATAATGTTGATTAAAGGCCTGACATATAGGGCAAGCTGTACATATTTTGGAGGCAATTGTAGTTATTCCAGGTGCTACCCATACTTTTTAAACAGAGTCTACAATGCCTTGGGTGCCAAAATGACCACGTTTATGAATGGATTGACAAATTTGGGTGTAGAAATTCTAGGGATCAGGGGTTTGCCATCTGATGATACCCATACTCCATTAATTTGCTTGGCTTTAAATTTCTTTTTCCATTGTCCCACTTCCTTGTCTGTATAGGAAATGGATAGAGCCAAATCATCAGTGATTGTCAGTGCCAAAATGAGTTCAGGTCCTTCCAAGGCCACTAGCCTTGCTGCAGCATCTGCTCAGTCATTTCCCCTGGAGACAGGGTCAGTACCACGTGTATGTGCAGAGCAATGAACAACAGTTATGGCTTCAGGGAGCTGGAGGGCAGAAAGAAGTTCTGTAATAAGGTTTCTATTAGCAATACATTTTCCAGCTGATGTCAGGAATCCCCTTTGAAGCCATAGCATGCTGATGGCATGACATATGCCGAATGCATAATGAGAGTAGGTGTAAATTGTGGCCCTCTTATCCTTTGCTATAATACAGGCATGTTTTAAAGGAGTTCTGCTCCTTGTGCGTTTACATTTGAGGGTAAGGAAGCTGACCACAGAGTGGCAAATTCAGTAACTACTATAGCTCCTGTATAGTGCATGCCATCCCTCATAAAGGATGAACCATCTGTAAATAATATTAATTTGGGGTTGTCCAAAGGGGTGTCCAGTAAATTACTGCAAGGTTTATCAGTAATGGACACCAAAGAGGTATAATCATGTAAATTGGCAAATCAGGGAACAAGGTTGCATGATTAAGAACTCCACAGCACTTTATTGTGATATTTTTGTTGTTCAAGAGGGTTATTTCATATTTTGTAATTCTTTGATCTGTAAATGCCTGTGTCCTATGTCTCAATAACAATGCCTCGACCTCATGTGGGAACATTATGGTCAGAGGGCATCCTAATACTAAGTCAGCAGAGTTAGTCCCTAATAGAGCCATTGTAGCTACTCCTGTAAGACATGGTGGTGCTCCTGAAGCTACTGGGTCCAACTGGGCCAAATAATAGGCTACTGGGCATTGAGCACGTACCAAAAATTGAGTCAGAACACCTGAAGCAATCCCTCTCTGTTCATGGACATATAAAGTAAATGGTTTAACATAATTTGGGATGCCTTGAGCAGGGGCAGACAGGATAGCTTGTCTTATATTAGAAAGAGCTGTCAGATGTTCTGTTTCCAATTTAAATGGTTCAGAGACCGAATTTTTTGTAACTGCTACAAGGGGTTTTGCAATTTCCCCATAGCAAGGAATCCACTGCCAACAGAATCCCGTTGCTCCAAGAATTGTCCTTAATTGCTTTTTTTGTGGCAGGAGCGCTTAATTTTTGGATATTTTCAATATGTTTTGGTGAAATAAGACAGGATCCAGCAGTTAAAATGAAACCTAAATATTGGACCTTGGGGAACTGATCCCAAAGCCAGGTAGATCAAAAACAGAAAGAAAACTACAGACCAATCTCCTTAATGAACATAGATGCAAAATTCTTAAACAGAATACTAGCAAAAAGACTCCAGCAAGTGATCATGAGGGTTATTCATTATGATCACATGGGATTTATACCAGGACCGCGAGGATGGTTCAATATCAAGAAAACCATTCACATAATTGACCATACCAACAAGCAAACCAACAAAAACCACATGATTATCTCAATATATGCTGAAAAAGCCTTTGACAAAGTACAACACCCATTCCTATTGAAAACACTAGAAAGTATAGTAATAGAAGGATCTTTCCTAATAATAATAAACAGTATATATCTAAAACCATCAACAAGCATTATATGCAATGGGGACAAATTAGAAGCCTTCCCAGTAAGATAAGGTGTAAAACAAGGATGCCCATTATCACCTCTATTATTTAACATTTTACTAGAAACACTAGCAGTAGCAATTAGAGAAGAAAAAGAAACTGAAGGTATTAAAATGGGCAATGAGGAGTCTAAGCTATCACTCTTTGCAGATGATATGATGGTCTACTTCAAAAATCCCAAAGAATCAACTAAAAAGCTAGTAGAAATAATCAACTTTAGCAGAGTTGCAGGATACAAAATAAATGCATGTAAATCATTAGCATTTCTATATATTTCCAACACATCACAGCAGCAAGAGTTAGAAAGAGAAACACCATTTAAAATAACCCTAGACAACATAAATACTTAGGAATCTATCTACCAAAACAAACACAGGAATTATACAAACACAACTACAAAGCACTTTCCAAACATTTAAAACTAGATCTAAACAATTGGAAAAACATTGATTGTTCATGGGTAGGATGAGCTAACATAATAAAAATGACCATTCTACCCAACTTAATTTACCTATTTAGCTCCATACCTATCAAAGTACCAAAAAACTTTTTTGCTGAATTAGAAAAAACTATAACAAAGTCCATTTGGACAACAAAAGATCAAGAATATCAAGGAAAATAATGAAAAAAAAAACGTGAAGGAAGGTGGCCTAACAGTACCAGATATTAAACTATACTATAAAGCAGCAGTCATCAAAATGACATGGTACTGGCTAAGAGACAGAAGGGAGGATCAGTGGAATAGACTTGGGATAAATAACGTCAGCAAGACAGCATATGATAAACTCAAATGCCCAACTTGTGGGACAAAAATCCACTATTTGACAAAAACTGTTGGGAAAATTGAAAAACAATATGGGAGAGATTAGGTTTAGATCAACATCTCACACCCTACACCAAGATAAATTCAGACTTGAATATAAAGAAGGAAACTATAAATAAATTAAGTGAACAAAGAATGGTATACTTGTCAGATCTATGGGAAAGGGAAAATTTTAAAACCAAGCAAGAATTAGAAAAAATTTAGGGGGAAGGTGGGTAGCTCAGTGGATTGAGAGCTAAGCCTAGAGACGGGAGGTCCTAGGTTCAAATCTGTCCTCAGACACTTCCCAGCTGTGTGACCCTGGGCAAGTCACTTGACCCCCATTGTCTACCCTTACCACTCTTCTGCCTTGGAGCCAATACAATATTGGCTCCAAGACAGAAGGTAAGGGTTTTTAAAAAAAGAGTTAGAAAAAAATTACATAATGTAAAATAAATAATTTTGATTACATTAAATTAAAAAGATTTTGTACAAACAAAAACAATGCAGCCAAAATCAGAAGGGAAACAACAACCTGGGAAAAAATCTATAACAAAAAACTCTGATGGAGGTCTAATTACTCAAATATACAAGGAGCTAAATCAATTGTATAAAAAAATCAAGCCATCACCCAATCGATAAATGGGCAAGGGACATGAATAGGCAATTTTCAGATAAAGAAATCAAAAGTATCAATAAGCACATGAGAAAGTGTTCTAAATTTCTAATAATTAGAGAAATGTAAATCAAAACAACTCTGAGGTATCACCTCACACCTAGAAGATTGGCTAAAATGATAGCAGGTGAGAGTTATAATTGTTGGAGGGGATGTGGCAAAATTGGGACATTAATGCCTTGCTGGTGGAGTTGTGAACTGATCCAACCATTCTGGAGGGCAATTTGGAACTATGCCAAAAGAGCCCTAAAAGACTACCTGCCCTTTCTTCCTTTCTTCCTTCTTGAAGCCGACTTCCTTCTTGGAGTCAACTTCCTTAGTCCCAGAAATTCAGGGCCTTTTATAGTGGCTTCTTATCTTCTAAATTATCTAGCACTGGGGAGGGGGGTGGAGAGTAGTGTTTGTGGGAACAAGTTCTCATCTTCTGGAGGGGTGAATATACATCAGAAGGGTTCACAGATTCCTGGCTGATTGAGTTTCTGAGAGTATGAATTCACTAAGTGGTTTGAGAGCTCCTCTACCTCATTCAAGCTTGTGTTGATTCAATCAAAAGGTGGACAAAGGAAAGTTAATCCAGTCTTCACAATCTAGTGAGGTAGTTAAATTAGTGTTAAATAAAGTTTATCTCCAACTAGGCAAAGAGTATAAAGAATTCCCTTTTAAAGTATTAAAATATGTTCATTAAATATTCTATTAATTGTTTCAAATAAATGAAATAGTTGATATAAAGAATCAGTTTAAATAGCCATAAAGATAGTTATTGTTATTAGACTGTTTACTCTCAGGGCTAAGGGCAGTTAGTTGGCTATTTGATTATTAATTTTTTTTTAAACCCTTACCTTCCTAGAGTCAATACCGTGTATTGGTTCCAAGGCAGAAGAATGGTAAGGGTAGGCAATGGGGGTCAAGTGACTTGCCCAGGGTCACACAACTGGGAAGTGTCTGAGGACAGATTCGAACCTAGGACCTCCCGTCTCTAGGCCTGGCTCTCAATGATTATTAAATTTTTGGTCTTAATGATAAAAATACAAGATAGCCCATAGTTACTTATGGCCTACTTTTATGTCTGCATTGATTAATAACATAACAGGAGCTTCTAGCCAATGCTCTGCTCTATGCTCAAATGATCCAAAAGCAATCCCAGAGTTTATCACTTAATAAATGCTTGTTGACTGATTGGTTGACTATCCAGCTCTGCATGGCATCATCTCTGTAGCTACTTTCTTGGCTTCTCTGAAATTCATTTGAGAAATAAAGAATAAAATCACCAGAATCTTGGAGATTTGGTTAATCTAACTAGTTAATAGGTAATTAGCTGTCTTATCATGTTTTCATGACATTGATTCTATGGTCTATGAAAGTCCAAGCTGCAATAATGACAGCAGTAACAGCATTTTAATATTTAGTACTCTAAAAAGGCCATCATGAATATAATTGCAGCTTACATACCACCATTACTGAGAATGAATTGGTATGGAAATTCTCAAAAGAAGAATCTCCAAAGAAAATTCTCCAAATCAAATCAACATACATTCTGATTCTTGATGATTTCAATGATAAGGCAGGAAAATGTGAGGGAGGGGAGAAATATTTAGGAATGTATGGTTAAGAATAAAATGAAATGAGGGAGACCAAAGACACACACACACACACACAGAGAAACCTTATGCCTATATCATTAACACTTTATTAGAAAAACAATTAATAGATATTATATATGGAAAGAACCTTACCATACCATAAAGAATGAATCTCTGTGTTGGAAGTGATACAATCATGGGGGCATTGAGGAAGTATTAGACAAGATATCTGAAAAAGGCAAAGATATTAAAACATGGAAAAAATCCTTGGAATGAAGGGAATTCTCAATGAGGACATTTACAGGGAGTAGGCAGGCTTTCTGTGAGCACTATTCAACAATGGATCATATCTTTATGATCTTAAAATTAACCAGTGGATGTAGAAAGCACAAGACACCAGGGTACTTATTGTTTACTGATTACAAAAAAAATGTGATGATAGTTTAACTCAACTTCACCTATATAATCAATCTCAAAGGCTGAAAAATCCTTCAAATTGTAATTATGTTCACAAGAATTGTTTGGTTAGGCCAATGAAACTTAGTCATTCTCCAGGGGTCATCTTTAAATTAAAATATTAAATAAATTAAATTGTTGTGTTAGCCCATAAAAGACTTTCTAGTCCCTCCCCCACTTTTTTTTATTCTTAGAGTAATTTATTTTTATTTGTATCTTTTTTGTTGTTGTTTACATTTCTTGTGTTTTTGTTGACTGAGGTATTTGCAAAGCAAATAGTCTTTCTCTTTCTCTCTGTGTGAATACTTCAAATGGATCTCTTTTATTGAATTTATTTTCATTGGACCTATCACTATAGGCTATCTCTTGAGCCATTTACTTTTCAGAATATATTATTCCATTTCTGTCTGTGGTTTCTGGTGAGTCAAGAAAAGTTTTATGTTATTCAAATTTATTTTCCTTTTTATTTGAAGATCTTTCTCCTGGTAACTTGTAGAATTTATTATTTTTCAGTGGAAATGTTTAATTTAATGTGTCTTGGAATAATCAGCATGGGATTTTTTTTCTGGAGGCAACAAGCAGATTCTTTTTATTAATACTGTAAGGGGAAAAAGGGGTTTTGGTTGAATATTAGAAGGTTAGGTCACCAGGGAATTGAATACTTATCAATCCCCAAAATGATTTTAGTGATTTATTTACAAAATATAGGAGAGAGTGGAATTAGGGAAATGAGAAGAGGGTAGAGTAAGAGATTGTATTTAAGTCTGGGCTTTACTCTGGCAGGGCTCCAGAGGCCCAGCCAGAGCCTAAAAGTCAATTAACAAGGGGTTTAGCCACAAGGGCTTCTCCCAATCAAGGGAGCCTCCAGGAGGCTAATACCTCCTGGGAGGTTAAAGGAGTCAGCCAAGTGTAGTTCTAAGAGAGAGATTTAAGAGCAGTCTCACCAAGGCCTCAGGGTCCCAGGTCCAGCACTCCTCTGTGTCCACGCAAGAACCGGAAGAGCTCCTCCACCAGAAGACCTCCTTCTCCAGAAGACCTCCTGACTCACTCAACTCTCTTTTTAAAAGGGTCACTTATGCGTCACTTCCTATGCCTTCCCTCTTAGTTTGCATGTCCAATCCCAACAGACACTTCTCGTTGGACTGCCTAGGGGGCAGTCAGTTGATTCTGATTTGTCACCCACTCTAGCACACTGTGGGTTACAGACCTCCCAAAACTGGAGATGTTTTCACCTTTGGTGATTAAATCTAAAGATGGGCAGTGTAGATGTAATCTAATTATCACAACACTTTGTTTTCTGTGTTCAGAAGTTCTGGGAAATTTTCTTCTGTTATATCTCTCATAACGTTCTAATATTTTGATTTGTATTTTTCTGGGAAATCTATAACCCTTAAGTTGTCTCAATGCACCTTATTTTTGAGACCACTATATTTTGCTTGTAGAGATCATGTTTTCTTTGAAAATTATTGGTTTTTGCTTCTTTTTTCTCAGATTTTCCAGAATACTTATAAGTATTTTCATTCCTAATCAGTTGTCCTCTATTTTGTTTGATGGAAGATAAAATGTTTCTATTATTCCAACTATTTCTGCTATTTAGGGCATAATCTCTTCTTTCAGGGATCTTATTTCTTTCCTAAACCATTCAGGAACACCTTGCTATGGTTTCATGCTCTTGAGAATCAAGAGAGTGCAAGTATTGATTAATCTTCCTTTGTCTTGCAATATATACTCAGAAAAGTTTGAAATTGGTTAAATGTCCTGGAGACCATCTTTACTTCTGTTAATTATTTCCCTCTTGGTTTTTTTGTCAATACTCAAAGATTTTTAAATGAGTTTTCTTCTTACAGAGATCTTTGGTCATTTAAATCTTTTCCCCCTTATATTTGCATATTACTCACTTTCTGACACATTCCTTTGATGGTAGACTCCCTGACAGCTAACCCTTAAAGCTGTGCCAGGCTCCTTCTATGATGGGGAATTTACTTTTCATTAGCTTCAGTCTTTGCTGTAGGTAGTTTCTGGGAGTACAGAACTAACTTCAGCTGGATACTAGTTCCCATTCCTTCAGGCCTGGTGGAACCCAACATATATACTGGTGCCCTGCCCTGACTCATTCTCTTTCTTATTTTTTTTGTATGAATTCTGCTGCTGAGTTAGTCATTCTATCACTAAGCATTTGTTAAGTGCCTACTATGTGCTAGGCAGTAGTGTGTGTCCTGCTGCCTTAGGCAAAGTATGCTTCCATTTGCTCTGGAAGAGTTGGGAGGCAGATTTGAATTCTGTTGCTTTTTGCCATAGAATGGTAGGGAAGGCAGGAGTAGGATAGTACAATCTCTGTACTGGCAGAGACTACAGAAGCCACAAGTAGATTTCTGAATGGACCCCAGAATACATGCCATTGGGTCTTGTTGTTCAGCACTGCCAGAGCATGGTGTTATGGTGTGTGATGAGGTGTAGGCAGCATGATCAATTATTGAATTATCATTTAGAGATGAGCTTTCTTTGCTGGTAATCTATCAGATTGGGTTTTTGGTGTCTTTGCCAATATTGGCAGCTGCAATTGCTTTGTCTCTTGTACCTTATTCTTGTTTTGGAGAAATCCAAGAGGTCATGAGAATTGATCACACTTCTAGTCCTCTATCTTGTTGGCTACATGATCCAGAAAATACCTCCACCATTGACTTTTTAACTGTTAAACTCACTTGCCTTTGACCTTTCTTCTTCTATTACTTCCCTCAGCTTTCAATACTGTTTACCACTTCCTCCTAGATATTTTCTTCTCTCTTAACATCCATGTTTTTGTCTTGCTCTTTCTACTTATTGGACTTCTATTTTAGTTTATTATTATCTTGAACATTAATAGTGATTGTGTGCTAATATTCTATCCCAGGTCTTATGTCCTTATATTTCTTTGGTAATCTTACCAGCTCCCTCAGATGAGCCCTTATTCCCAGGCTCTGAACTCCAGTCCCACATATCAAACTACCTGATGGATGTCTCTACTTGAGTGTCTTTTTGAAACTTCAAACTTAATATACCTTAAAAATAAACTCATCATCTTCCCCTCCAAACCTTCAGTTTCTTATAACTTGCCTATTGTTGATGTCACCATACTTTGTTGTCCGCATTCACAATCTTAGAGCCATCTTTGACTCTTCTCTTTTCCTCATTTCCCATACTCAATGACTTTCCAAGACTTGTCAATTCAAATTCCATAACATTCACCCACTTCTTTCCACTTATATCATCTTCAACCTAGTTCAGACTCATATCACCTCTCTGAGATATTATAATTTGCCAAGGTTTTTCTCTCCTTCATCAATTTACCATTTTCATAGTTGTCAAAATTATCTTCTTATGCACAGGTCTGACCATAGCATTCCCTGTTCAAAATCCTTAAGGTACTCCCTATTCTTTCTTAGGGTGGCCTTTTTATACCACCACAATCTAAATCCATCTTACTTTTCTAGCCTTATTTTACATTACTCTCCTTCATATGGCTTATAGTCCACCAAAGACAAACTACTAAATATTTCTCAAATATGAGATCCTGTATCTGTCTCTAGGTACTCATGAATCCCTTCTATTTCTGTAAAGAACAACCTTCTCATTGGGGCCTTTTAGAATTTTTCTACTTTTTCAAATATCAGCTCAATTTCTGTCTTCTCCTCATAGTCTTCCTTGCTACCCCATGTGAAAAGTGAGCCTTTTTTTGTTTCCATTATAATTCTCAAAGAAACATAGAAATATATGTGTGAACTGATGTAGGGTGAAATAAATAGGACCAAGAAAATAATCAGTGATTACACAATGTATGTGGAAAAATCAATGACTTTCCAAAAAAAATCACAAGTAAATGTAATAAAATCTTAAAGATCAAGCAGGACTCGAATGAAGAGATAAGTGAAGACATCCCCAACCTTCCCGTTTGTGGAGGTGAGAGGTCCACATGTGTTACACTTTTCCAATGTATTAATAAGTTGTGTTTATTTTTCTCCTCTTTTAAAAAATACTATTTGTAATATGGGATGGCTCTCTGGGAGTGGAAAGGGGAACAATAAATGGAATCCTATGGGGGTGGTAAGAAACAGAAAATATTAATAAAACTTTATTTTAAGAAACTAAAAGAAACTGAACTAATACAGCATGATAAAAGACAGAATTCCTTAGTTTTACCTAGAGAACATAGAATATCAACAAGAAACTCCAGAATGTGACAAGAGAAATAAAATTTATAAAAAGGAAATTAGAAATTAATGTCAGATTTTAGAGCTTGAACATATAATTTTTAAAATGAATTTGATTATAGCCTAATTGATAGGAAATATCTATTGATGATGATTTGCTCTCCTTTTCAATCTCTTCTTATCTGCTGGCTCCTTTCCCAGTGCCTACAACAAGGAAGGTAGGTCTCATTTTAGAACCATTTTACATTCTAGAGTCATTTTAGAATCAGTTGTCTGCATGTAGTCAAATCATTGACTGTTTCGAGCAAAGGTCAAAAGCAATACCAAATCAGAAGAAAGGATAAAGATAAGGAGAGGTCCTATGTGCCATTTATGGCAGCTCATATCCAATCTGTTCAAATTGGTTATTGACTCTGGAAAATGGAAAATGGAAAAAAAGGGAAAAATAAAATTACTGATTACCACCAGTTATCAGGAAAAGGCTCCTATATAACAAGGAGGCAGAAAGAGCTCAAAAACTGCCTCAATCAGCAGATACTTGATCTCTTTACTAAGCAGAGAGACATGGCAACCGAGGGCATACTAGTTGAACTCATCCAAGGATGAAGGATTACACATAGTATCACCTCTTAAAGCAGAAAAAGAAAACAAATCGAGGAGAAAACTAGCCCACAAAAAGCTTGACTTAAGATCTCTCTAAGACAGATTGTTCCAAGACAATTAGAAGGTGAAACTGGAAGGACAACAAATAGACATAAAATGGAACACTTCTGTGGCGAACTCTCTCATCAATGACAGTATCCCATTCCATTAGTACCCCATGTACTTGGGCTGAGGAGTAGTAATGGTACTTAAGAAAATTACATTAATAAAAGTCACTGGACCTGACAAAATCTCTACAAAAGAAGGTGAACCAACACTTCTTAATAAAAGACAGAATTCTTTAGATTTCCTCAGAGAATAAAGATTATCGAGAAGAAACTCCAGAATGTGCACAAGAGAAATACAATTAAAAAAAAAGGAAACGAGTAATGAAAATCAGTAAGATTAGAGTTGTGAGCATATAATTTAAAAATGAACTTAATTATATCTTAAGTGACACAATGTTTAAGGCACCCAGGGACTGATTTTCAATATATTTCAAAGAGAGAAAAATTCTTAAAGAATAGAAAAGATCATGGATATTATTATTTTTAAAAGCAAAGATGACAAGAAGATATCAGCAATGACTAATCCATATTCCTATTTCCTCCATTCTACAAAATCTTTATAAGAATGGCCTATCAATGCAGAGAATATTTTTAAGGGAAATGTGAAATGGAACAATCTGACTTGCAAATAATCTAAGACCTATTACCTTTTTAGAATCATACACTTGACTCAAGAGTGTAGAGAATATAAGTTCATCATGTCTTTTGTTGGATAGTTATTATTTAAGCATTTGGCCAGAGAAAGGCAATGAGAGGGGCAGGTAAGTGGCTCAGTGGATAGAGAACTAGGCTTGGAGATGGGAGGTCCTGAGTTTAAATACGGGCTCAGACATTTCCTATCTTTGTGATCCTGGGCAAGACACTTAACCCTAATTGCCTAGCCCTTACCATTCTTCTGCCTTGAACCTGATAACTTAGTATCAATTCTAAGGGAATTTTTTTAAAAGAAAAAGAAAAACAATGTAACATTACGGATAATAGTGTGTTGGACTCAGTCAGAAAGATATGAGTTCAAATCCTGCCTATATCTGATGCTTAACAGCTATGTGACTTTGGGTACTATTTTAACTTTTTTGAGCCTTACTTTTCTCATTCAAAAAATGAGAATGTTAGATTCGATAACTAAGAGCCTTTTTAACTCTGTACCTATGCTTCTTTAACTACACAGCAAATAAAAGCAGATCCAAACCTGGAACCCAGTACTTCTGAACTGCAATCACCCCTTTAAAGACACCATACCACCACTACCTTCCTGAATAGACTATAATGGACTTGAATTAATGCACCATAAGCAGTCACATAATCTATGAATCGTCCTTATCCTCAAGAGCTGCACATTCTGATGAAAGAGACAATATGGAAAGAACTAGTGACATACAGGGGGCAGCTAGATAGCTCAGTGGTTAAAAGGAAGATCTGAGTTCAAATCTAGCCTCAGATACTTACTAACTATGTAACCCAGGGCAAGTCACTTAAACTCTGTTTGCCTCAGTTTCTTCATCTATAAAATGAGCTGGAGAAGGAAATTGCAAATTACTCCATTATGTTTGCCATGAGTTCATGAAAAGTTGGACATGACTGAAAAACGACTGAACAGCTAAGTGACATTGTAAACATATACATACATACACACACATATATATGGAGAGAGAAAGAGAGGGAGTAAATGGAAGGTAATCTGAGAGAGGAGGAGGAGGAGAACTAGATTCTTGATGACTATTAAGTTCAAGAAATGCTTTTTGAGGGATGATGCCTAGACCTATGATTTTACCGTGGTAGAGATGCATAATTATATAGTTATAGTCCTGGAGAGTTGCTTGAGATACTGAAAAGTTAAAGGACTTGTCCACTATCACACAGGGATTATGTGTCAGAAGTAAGAAGTGGATTCAGGTTGTGTTGACTCTGTATTGTAGCTTAAACTATGTAATGCTTTCCTTTCCTAAAGTTAAAAGTATACCTCTTTTTTTTTCAATTACATATAGAAACAATTTTTGACTATTTTTTGACACTTTAGGATTCAGATTCTCTTCTTCCCTTCCTCCCTTCCTTTGCCCCTCCACCAACAATAAATAGTCTGATGTGGGTTATACCATGCTGCCATGCAAAATATATTTCCATATTGCTCATGCCATGACAGAAGACGCATATCACAGGCACAATAAAAAACCTCATAAAGGAAATAAAATGGAAAATGACCTGCTTTGATCCGCAATCAGACACCAGTAGTTTGTTCTTTGGCTATGGATAGCATTTTTCATCATGGGTCGCATGTGGATGTCTTAGAAACTTATTTTGCTGATAATAATCTAGCTCTTCACAGTTGATCATTGTACAGTATTTCTGTTACTGTATATAGTGTTCTCCTGATTCTGCTCAATTCACTTTGCCTCAGTTCATATGTCTTTCCAAGTTATTCTGAACTCATCCTGTTCATTTCTTATGGCACAATAGTTTTCTAGTACAACCATTTGCCATCACTTATTTATCAATTCCCCAAGTGATGGACAGCCCCTCAGTTTATAATTCTTTGCTACTACAAAAAGAGCTGCTACAAATATTTTGGTACTGGTAGGTCCTTTCCCCCATCTCTGATCTCCTTGGGATACAGACCTAGGGGGTGGTATGACTGGGTCAAATGGCCTTTTGGGCATGGTTCCCAATTGCTCTCCAGAATGGTTGTGTCAGTTTACAATTTCTCCAACAGTGTATTTGTGTTCCAATTTTCCCACATCCGCTCCAATGTTTATTGTTTTCCTTTTTGATCATATTAACCAGTCTGAGAGGTATGAAGTGGTATCTCAGAGTTATCTTCATCTGCATATTTCTCTAATTAATAGTGATTTGGAACATTTTTCATATGACTACAGATAGTTTTAATTTCTTCCTATGAGAACTGCCTGTTCATATCCTTTGACCATTTATCAATTGGGGAATGCTTTGTTTTCTTACAGCTCTGAGTAAGTTCTCTTTATAGTTGAGAGATTAGGCCTTTGTCAGAGACACTTACTATAAATGTTTATTTTCTCAATTTGTTGTTTCCTTTCAAATCCTGGTTGCACTGATTTTGTTTAAACAAAACCCTTTTAATTTAACATAATTAAAATTATCCATTCATTTTTCATAATTTTCTCTATATCTTGTTTGGTCATACATTATTCCCTTATCTATAAGTCTGAGAAGTTGTACTTTTCCATGTTCCCTTAATTTATGATATTACTCTTTATTTCTAGATTAAATATCCATTTTGACTTTATCTGGGTCTATGATACGAGATGTTGGTCTCTGCCTAGTTTCTGCCATATTGTTTTCCAGTTTTCCCAGTAGTTTTTGTCAAATAGTGAATTCTTCTCCCAAAGCTTGGACCTTGGGGTTTATTGAACACTAGGTTGCTATGGCCTTTATGCTATGGTCAACTGTATGTTGATTATCTAGCCTATTTCATTGATCTATTAATCTATTTCTTAGCCAGTACCAGATTATTTTGATGATTACTATTTTATAGTATACTTTGAGATATGGTATAACTAGACCTCTTTCCTTAATTTTTTATTCATTCCTTTATATTCTTGGACTTTTGTTTTTCCAGAAGAATGTTTGTTATTATTTTTCTAGCTCTTTGAAATAATTTTTGGGTAGTTTGGTAGGGCACTGAATAAATAAATTAATTTAGGTAGAATTGTGATTTTTATTATATTGGTTCAGCTTGTCCATGAGCAAATTAATGAATTAAAGTTTTCCCAATTATTTAGGTTTGATTTTATTTGTGTGAAAAGCATCTTGTAATTGTCTTCATATAGTTGCTGGATTTGTTTTGGTAGGTATATCCCCAGGTATTTTATATTGCCTACAGTTATTTTGAATGGGATTTCCTTTTCTATCTCTTGCTGTTGGAAAAGTGAATCTCTAAGACTGACTTGATTTGGTCTCACTCTATTATGTGAGATACTGAAATGTGAATATTACGGCTATTTAACATTTGAATAAATTTTGGCTCTGTCATCTACTACTTGTGCAACCTTGGGAAATTCATCTGATTCCTTGGGGCTCAGCTTTCTCATCTATAAAATGGGGGAAAAAAGCTAGACTTGAAGATCTCTACTGCTTTAAAAGTATAATCCTCAATTATTAGTAGTATGGTACAATGGAAAGGATATTGGGAGAACTAAGTGGTACAGTGGATAGAAAGTAGGGTCTGGAGTCAGGAAGACCCTGGGCAAGGAACTATCAACCTGTGTCAGACCCTCTGTATGACTTATTTTCTTTATATAAATATCTCCAACCTCTCAGGGCTGTTGTGGAGAACAAACAATTGTAAAGAACTTAGCATAGATTTGGTACATAGCAAACACTATATAAATGTTAAATATAAATATTTTGTAAATTATTATTATTATCATTGGATTTGAAGTCACAGGACCTGAATTCAAATTCCAGCTCTGCGACTTATTACTTCTATAGTGTTTGGCAAGTCTTAATGTTTTAATAACTTAATGTTTTGAGTCCTCAATTTCCCCATCTAAAATGGGAGGAAGTTGGGCTACATGACTCCTGAGGTTTCTTCTATCTCTAAATCTAAATCTAAATCTAAATTCATCCCAATTACCAAGGTAATTCATCTGCCCAAGGTCACACATTGGTAGTGGAAATGTCTTTAGAATCTCAAGTTCGTAGCTTTTTTTCCTCTAGATTCTTCTCTCCCTTTTGAAATTCTCAAGTCTACATTCATGGTGATAAAAATAGTGTGCACTTATATTGGGGGAAGAAAGCAATTAAGCAAGGTTTGGCCTAGGCAAAGATAGGTCGTGACTGAGTCCCTTTTGCCAGAAAAAGGGGAGGAAATTATCATTTCTCTAGGGAACACACATCTCTCTGAAGCTATCACACCTGGAAAATGGATTTATGTAGCAATATTTCAGGGAAAAGCAGCCAGATTTACAATGACATAAAATGCATTCCATTTATAAAATAAATAAATATATGAAAATCCAGTTTCTTTGTTATCCTCAAGACCTATCTTCCCTAGCCAGGCAATGCAAGCTTAACCTTGACAAATTTCTTCTCCACAGCAAATGTTTGCATCAAATGGCATATTTTTTTGAGGTTGTGGATTCATAATTACTTTCTGAATGTTGAAGAACAGATTAAAAAGCTCCATGAGAATCTGAATATTGCCTTCTACACATCTTCCTGCTAGTTGCCTCTTTTGAGGTATGATTAAATGGGCTTTCCCTGTTTCAGAAGCACTTCCTGGGCTGGTGTCACACTGCCCTGGAAATTAAGTGACAAATGATTCAGGGGAAAAAAACCCACAAACTAATAGAAATGAAAACAGCAATACAGTAGGATGCAATTCATGGAAGGATTGAGGAATGTGTGCTGGGTAGATGAGAAAGGAAGGGATGAGAAGGAGATGTTCAAGGTTAAAGGGTAACACCGAAAAGCCTGGACACAAAGACTAAGATTACTATGATCCAGTTTCATAAAGTCTTTTAAAAATCATTTCACTTTAAACTTCAATAACTTGCTTTTTTAGGTATCAGAAACAATATGCGTGTTTAATCACAATCAATAGCTGTTATTTGGCAAGCTTCTCATTTAGAAGTATGAAGGAAGGGCGTGTGTGCTAGAGCCCCTTTGAACTGGCTTGTTGGAGGTGATTGTTAAATTTTCAGTGTGAGCATTATACCTCAAAAATTGTCCATCAATACAATTCAGGGTTTGATTTACTGTTTTGTAGGTAGCCTAGGTTTAAGAAAGTGTTCATTTCTGAGGGACTTATGGAAAAGAACACTACCCACATTCAGAGGAAGAACTACAAGAGTGGAAACAGAAGAAAAACAACTGCTTGAACACATGGGTCGAGGTGGACATGTTTGGGGATGTAGACTCGAAACTACCACACCAATGCAACTATCAACAATTTGAAAATAGGTCTTGATCAATGACACATGTTAAAACCAGTGGAAATATGCATCAGCCATGGGGGGGGGGAGCTTGGTGGGGTGAAGGGAAAAGAAAGAGCATGAATTATGTAACCTTGTTAAGTTTTCTAAAAAATAAATATTAATAAATGTTTTTTTAAAAAAGAAAGTGTTCATTTAAAAAAGGATGATCAAATCTAAAGAACAAGAATCCACTCCTCCAGCCACCCTAGCCTTTGGCTATTGCCCTCTTGCCCAAGTTTCTATGAACTTGACCAGGCTCTCTTTGCCCAACTCCTTACTTAGCCCCCTTCACAAGACTAACCACCTCTTTCTCTATATCTTATTGAAGAACCCCAGTGCTATGGTGAATGATGCTGTGGGAGAACCCAGATTGCAATTTTTTTGACTATGATTAAAGACCCTTTATTTTAAGTACTTTGGTTGTTTTGTTTTATTCAGGTTGACAATGACTTGCCTAGGGTCACAAGACTAGTAATTATCTGAGGTCAGATTTGAACTCAGGAAGATGAGTCTGCTTGACTTCAGATCCAGTGCTCTATCCATTGTGTCACCTAGATATAGCTATATAGTTATTATTATTTATAATAGTTATTGGTGCTTGTGATGATGTTCTACTTTTGTTCTTCCTTCTAGTCTATTCTTCAGACATTTCTCTTTCAGCTTCTGCCTTGTATATATGTAAATAATTTAGAGAAATTAAAATTGAAGATATTTTGCTTAGTAGATCTGAATGATTTATTTTTTAAAATCTTGATTACAAAAATTGAACCCTCCACTAAATAATAATAGCTATCAAGCTTATAGCAGTGTTTTCATGTTTGTAGAGCCCTTTATAAATGTTATCCCATTGGATCCATACAACCTTGTGAGGGATGTGCTATTATTAACCCCATATTATAGATGAGAAAATGAGCCATGGAGGGATTAAATGTCTTCCCAAAGTCACAAAGCCCGCAAATGTCTGTCAGAATTTGAACTCCAATTTTTCTGACTCCAAATTTAGCATTCTATCCACTGTGCCAATCAGCTGCTTAAAAGTCTACCCCAATGCCTCACTTACTGTGGGATGGCAATGATGCTGGGTCCTTGGAGGCTGTGCCTATGGAATACAAAGCAAACAGGAAAAGCTTTGAGTGTGGGTACTATAAATCTGTTGTCTGAGGGGAGACTCATCATTGAGCTGGCCACTGGATGACAAAGTTTTTTGATTACATCTGTTATCAACTATTATCTGCTAAATTCGAGATATGTTGCAATGTACATCAGTAGAGGGAATACTCATCATAAAGTCTTGGATCCTTGAGGTTTCAAAGTATTTGCCAGAATGTCTCTACATATTGAAGGAACTAGCTAATATAGAGAAGTCAAGATTTGAGGCAAGAAAATGCCTGAAAAGGAATATGAGTGCAATCTTTAGATATATGAATATCTCTCATACAGAAGGCAGACCAGGTTTATTCTCCATGCCTCTAGAAGGCAAGAGTAGGACTACTGGCTGAGAGAGGCAGAGGTTAACTCTAATAAGCAACAAATCCTTTCCAGTTTATTTGTTTATTTTGTTTTTTAAATTTAATTCCCCCCATTACATATAAAAACAGTTTTCATCATTTTAAGAAGAATTCTGCATCTCAAATTCTCTTCCCTCTCTCCCCATCACTTCTTTTTTTTTTAAACTCTTAACTTCTGTGTATTGGCTCCTAGGTGGAAGAGTGGTAAGGGTGGGCAATGGGGGTCAAGTGACTTGCCCAGGGTCACACAGCTGGGAAGTGTCTGAGGCCGGATTTGAACCTAGGACCTCCCGTCTCTAGGCCTGGCTCTCAGTCCACTGAGCTACCCAGCTGCCCCTCTCCCCATCACTTCTTAAAGAATGAGATGTAAGCAATGTGAAAATAGATTTTACATGTGCACTCTTATAAAACATTTTTCCATATCCCTCCCAGTTTAGAAACTGTTTTAGGGAATCATGAGCTTTATATCATTGGACTTCTTTGAGTAAAATCTGGAGGCATATAGAATGGACAAGATAGCCCCTGAAGTCCCATCAACCTAGAATTTTATGTTTCTACAAGGCTGGGCTTTTTAAGGGGCAACAAAATCAATTATCTAATCACTATTGTACCCAGAGTCACAGTTTGAATAAATGATCAATCACATACCAGCTAATTTATTATCACCATTCTGAGAGTATGAATTTGTTCTAAATCCTTTAGGTATTTTGAGCTTCTATGAATTAGTCAGACAAATTGACCATTTTTAAAGGACCGTTTGGGAGAAGTTATTGTTTAGTCTTGTGTAAATGCTGGCAAGTTTGTCATGCCAGATTTCCACAGTGTGATTCTACTGTGATATTTCCATTCTTACCTCATGTGTCCTTCATCAACACATGTACTGTTGATTCCTTTTAATATCTCCTACATCATCCCAAACCAGACTACTCTCCTCTCCCCTCCCCAAACCCATCCTACATTTTCACTTTCACATTTTTGTTCACATTGTTCAATGGAAAATTCATTCATTGAACATTTAAGTGCTTACCATGTAAGTATAGTAAGGTACTATACTGAACAGAGTCTACAAAAACAAATAGGAACCAATTTCTACCCTCAAATAGCTTACATTCTACTGGAGCTGACCTTATATCATCTGTCTGCTTCTGAAAAACTCTCCACGCTAGTTGTACTATTTTTTTTTTTTGCTAGTTGTACTCTTTCAAGACCCAAATCAAATGCCACCGTCTTGTAATTTTTCTTGATTCCCTGATGTGTGTACCTGTACATATGAGCATTATGTACTCTTATTTGCCAGCTATGGTGCTAGGCATATTACATATATTATCTCATTTGATCTTCACAACAACTTGGGCATCAGATGCTTATAAATTTTTTAATTAAAATTTTTTTTCAGATTACATATCAGTAGAACAGTTGAGGAAACTGAGACAAAAGAGGGTAAGTGACTTATTTGGGGTCACACATTTAGTGAGCATCTAAGACAGAATTTGAACTCAAGTCTTTCTAACCTCAGGTTTTATGCTCTTCCCCACTATACCACCTAGTTGCCTCCAGCCATAGTGATCCTTCCCTTCCTTGAACTCTCTCTGTACCCCAAGCCTTTTTTAGGTGCTTTCATTTCATGCTCTGTTTTAGTTTATATTATAGCACCCAGTATATCACATTTCCCCCAATTCCTTGCATTTGAGGCCCCCAGAAAACTACTCTAGGCAATTTTGAGTTACTCTGAGTTTGTATTCACTTAAAAACCATAATTCACAAATCCTCATCAATGTGTTTACTTTTATTAATCAATGAGAGAACATAGCAGTTCAAAGCAAAGGCATTTAATGGAATCATATAGCAAGAAAACATTTCCTCAATCCCCCTGGAGCATAACTCTTCCATCAGTATACATAATTTCAGCAGGAAGTGCCATCCAGTGTGGCTAATGCACATGCTTGCAGAGGTAAAAATGGGGAGAACATGGATGACCAGGATGTAAATGTTAATTCCTATATCCTACATGATAAGTTGACCAGTTGATGTCTTCCAGTGGAAACATCATGCCTGCTCATGGTCTTCTGTGGCATGTTACCTCTTCAAGGAATGTTACCTTTGCCAGGAGGGTGTCTCTGCTTGTGATCGTGTCTAGTCACTGCAACACTGGGCATATGGAATGTTTCTCTGTTACCAGCTTCTGGCTTTAGCTTGATGCCTACCTTTTCCCTGTAAGAGAATTGGCCTCTGCTATCTCTCTTATTTTTGAATCCACAGACTTAAAATTAGTTATTCTTAGTGAAGGAGAGAGAGGCTCTTCACTCAGTTTGTGGTGCGACTAGCAAGAAACCCTCAGTTCCTTTCTCTCCATTAAGAAAAGGAATCTGTCAGTCTTCAGGTTCTTAGTTTCCAGAGTATGTCTTTTTTTTCTTTCTAGGAGAGTTCCTATCTCTAGGGGACAGGCATTTTTGAAATCAAATATAGCCACTCAGCAAAATAGAGCCAGCAGGTATTACAGGAGTAAGGTCTTTGTCCCAAATCTCTTTAGCCCCTTATTGTCAATGGTAAGTAGGGTTTTCTTCAGTAGGAGAGACTAATGGAGCAGGGGAGATGGAATCTTCGTGGAATGGGAGAGAGAAGACAGACTGGAACCTCAGAGTCCTGTGGAGAGGAGATGGTACTAGGAAGTCAAAATTATCTACTGGTGGTAGGGCCAATGGCTAGCAAATTGCACCTGAAGGGTACTTCTAAATCAAACTGAATATAATTGTGAACAGTTGGATACTTGTCTGACTCATTCACTTGCTTAATGAGTCATTTGCCTGCACAGAATTTTGCAGTGTTCCTGACTATTACTGGTTCTTGGTGAATTTATCTCTTTTACTTTCTCCCCTGTCCAGACTCCTTGATACTTGGTGGACTGGCATTGCTTACCTTTGGCCTTTTCCTGCCCTCTTTAAATATTATTTTTTGTATGTACTTTTATAATGGGTTTGTTTCCAAGTAGAGATAAGCTGATTTTTATTTTATCCTGAGTGAGAGTTGGTTATAAAGGAGTGGCTCATATAAGGGGGAAGAATTAAAGGGAAGACTTGAACAAATAGACTTTGATTTAAAAGTGAACCTATATTGGAGATCTTTGTCAAGAGCAGTGATGGTGAACCTTTTAGAGACCGTGTGCTGTGCACTGTTCCCGGCCCACCCCACAGAGACCATGTGCCCTGCTTCCCCCACCCACCCCCCAAAAGTTCTAGGGGAGCCCCATCCCACCATTATCCCAGACAGGGGAGGGAGGAAGCACTCCCATTGGACTCTGGGCAGAGGGACAGGTGAAGTGAGGAATGTCCTCAGTGCAGATGAAGAGGAAGAGCGTGGGAGTGACCCAAGCACTCTGCTCTGCTCCAGCTCCCATTGGGCTGCTAGGCAGATGGGGTAGGGGATATGAAAAAATGTTGTCAGGTATGATGAAGAGGGGAAGGTGAGCAGATCCACCCAAGTCCCTCTGCCTTTCTAGTGATGAACTCTGGGTGGTGGGGAGAAGGGTGACTGCATGCCCACAGAGAGCACTCTGTGTGCCATCTTTGACATCTGTGCCATAGGTTCACCATCACTGGTCTAGAGAAACAAAGGAGGAAACAAGTGGGAAATCCATCCTGGGGAAAAAAAAGATACATTTGTGGTTTTTTTTTCCAGTTGGTAGTGTACACATATTATTTATTTGAGTTTTGTTGCTTTTATGGTTAACCCTGTCATTTGTTTTTTCAAATTTTATATTTTATGTTAGCTTCTACCACATTGACCCACCCAACTAACTCAGTGGTTATGAATATTAGTGTCAATTAATTGTAGCTGAACTGTCCAAACCTTTTGGTCAGTTTGTGACTTGCTTTTTGGTGACTGGTTAAATGCTGACAGTGTTCAGTCATATCCTACTCTTCCTGACCCCATTTGGGGTTTTCTTGGCAAAGATATCATAGTTTGCATTTCCTTCTTCAGCTCATTTTCCAGATGAGAAAACTGAGGATAACAGGGTTAAGTGACATACTTAGGGTCACACAGCTAGAAAGTATCTGAGGCTGGATTTGAACTCAGGGAGATGAGTCTTTTTGACCCCAGGCTGTACTAAATTTCAAGC
Organism: Gracilinanus agilis; assembly: GCF_016433145.1. Lineage (NCBI taxonomy): Eukaryota > Metazoa > Chordata > Mammalia > Didelphimorphia > Didelphidae > Gracilinanus > Gracilinanus agilis. Next base: position 644,306,739 of record NC_058130.1, read on the forward strand.
TGCCCCAAACAGTAACAATGCCAAGATTCAAATTCAAGCCTCTAATACCATATCTAGTACTGGGTCTTGCAGAAGGTAGAGATTTATCCATGACTTAAGGGAATCTAGAGAAGGTAGGAGATAGCGATGAGAAGGGTAAGAGTTCCAGGCATGGCAGACAGCCAGTGAAAATGCCTGGAGTCAGGTGATAGAGTATCTTGTGTGGGGCACAGCAAGGAAGCCAGCATTACTGAATCAGAGTACAATAGAGGGAAGAAAGGTGAAATTGAACTAGATGAGTAGAGGAAGGGCAAGTCAATGAAAGGCTTTGAATGTCAAATAGAGGATTTTTTATTTGATTCTAGAGGTGACAGGGAATCACTGGAGTTTATTGAACAGGGAGATTAGACCTATACTTTTAAAAGATCCATTTGACAACGGAGTGAAAGATGGGCTAGAGTGAGTGAAGACTTGAAATGAGGAGGCCAATGAGCAGACTCTAGCAAACAGTCCTGAAGGGAGTGATGTGAGCCTTTACCAGGTGGTGGCAGTGTCAGAGGAGAGATGGAGACATATATTTGAGAGATTTTTCAAAAGTAGAATCAAGTCTAGGCAACAGATTCGATATGGAGGGTGAGAGAGAGAGAGTGAGGAGTCTAGGGTGACACCTCAGTCATAAGACTAGATGACTGGGAAGATGATGGTACCCTTGAAAATAATAGAAGGGACAGCCAGCTAGCTCAGTGGATTGAGAGCCAGGCCTATAGATGGGAGGTCCTGGATTCAAGTCTGACCTTAGATACTTCATAGCTGTGTGACCCTCAGAAAATTACTGAACCCCCCTTGCCCAGTTCTTCCCACTCATCTTCCTTGGAACCAATACAAAGGATTGTTTTTAAGATGGAAGGTAAAGGTTTTTTTTAAAGGAATAAAGAAATTAGGAAGAGAGAAGATTTTAGCTGTAATTTTTGAGAAGTGTTTCCTTGCATTAAGTCTAAATCTGCCTTTCTGAAACTTCCTCCCATTTCTCCTACTTTTGTCTCCTGGGCTGAGCAAAATGTCTAATCCTTCTCCCACATGAAGAGAAAACAATGTTGGAGAGCATCTATTTATGTAGACTTTGGACAGATTTGAATGCAAATGCATTCATGGCCCTCCTGATGATTTTCTATATTTAAGTGCAGTGCTCAATGAAATCCCAGTGAGGGTCATTGGATTAATTGAAGTGAAGATGAGCTCTTTTATTTGTGTAATTTTGACATCACTGGCTACATTTCAAATAAGAAATAGTCTCACTCTTCTTTTTCAATGTGGAATGCCTCCCATTTCTAGGAACCCTTTGAAGATTGTAGCTTGTGGAGACCATATAATTAGCTGAGAACATATCCTAGGAAAAGATGGAGCTTGTTCCCCTATAGGTTTATTAAGATTTCAAAATTGAAGCTACCAGGGCCATTTTCCCATCCCTTTCTTTGCTGACAAAAGATATACACTTGTTATATCTCACAGTTGGTGTCCTTGACTTTCTAATTGGTTTCTTTCTCTATTGGGGCATTCAATTTGCTCTTCCCATGCATGAATTTTGCTGGCATAGCTAGTGACTTCATCAGAAGCTGCTTTCAAGAACTCCTGGTGTAGCTCTCACATCCCTAGTCTTCACCATAAGGTAAACGACATTTCCTTAGGGCTGTGGCTTATGTCAACAACATTTGTTGAGAGTCCGTTGTGAGCAAACCACTCTACTAAAGGTGCTAGGAATACAAAGTCCTTGCTTTCATCCTGAGGGTGAGAGTATCTGTTTGCAGAGCCTAGTACTTCTTGTCATCAATTAGCTGTGTGACCTTGGACAACTTACCTCTCCTCTCTGAGCTTTGAGTTCCTTTATCTCTAAAGCAAGAGGACTAGCTTCAATGTATTTTAAGATCCCTTCTAGTTCTCAGGATTTATGTTTCTCTTCAATTCACTGCCTGAAACTTTTACATAAGAGAAGGATCTCCCTCCCCTACTTCCCCTGATGGCTTCATATTAGATTGGCTAATATAGTTTTCTGGTTTCTTTCTTTTTTTTTTTTTTAATCCTTACCTTCCGTATTAGAATTAATACTGTGTATTGGTTCTAAGGCAGAAGAGTGGTAAGAGCTAGGCAATGGGGGTCAAGTGTCTTGCCCAGGAAGTGTCTGAGATCATATTTGAACCCAGGATTTCCCATCTCTGGGCCTGACTCTCAATCCACTGAGTCACCCAGCTGCTCCCTAGTTTTCTGGTTTCTAACCTGTTCCTTGTCCAAATCTATCACAGATCATTATAAATAAAAAGTTAAAAGGGAACTGAGAGGCCATCTCCTCTAAGCCTCTTGTTTTACAAGTAAGGAAATCAAGGCCCAGGAAGTCTGATTGGCCAAAAGTCACAGATATGGGGATACTATCTAGGGTCATGGTGCTGAACCTATGGCACATGTGCCAGAGTGTGCCCAAAGGGCTTCTCCCTTTCCCCTCTGCACATGCCTGAGGACAGTCCTCACTCTACCTTCCCCTCTGCTCATCAGTCCAATGGGAGCACTTCTTCCCTCCCCTGTCTGGGGCAGGGCACTGGGGAGGGGGGTTTCACATGCTGTGTAAGGATTGCAGTTTGGGCACTCAGTGTCTAAAAGGTTCGCCATCACTGATAGGGCTTTATAGAGGGCTTTAAGATTTGCAAAATGCTTTTTCATGTATTATCCCATTTCACGTTCACAACAACCTTGAGAAATAGATATTATTATTACCCTCATTTTGCAAATAAGGAAACTGAGGGAAAAGGAAGTTAAATGATTTGCCTAGAGTCACACAGCTAGGAAGTATCTAAGGCACAATTTGGACTTCCTGACTTCAAGTTAAGTGTTCTTTGCTCTGAGCTATCTAGATACCTGATAAGCATCAGAAATACTATTTGAATATACCTATTCTGAATATAGAGTCAGTGGTCTTTCCAAGAGGCTCATGCCACCTAGTAGCCTTACAATTTATCAGAAGTTTCACAATAAAGACAGACCAGCCAGTGAATGAGGGGAGCAGTAAGTCTTTACTTATGTATTGTAGGCCATGCAAAAAAAAAGCTTAGAGGCAAAGATTTAGAATCAAAATGGACCTTCTGGAACTTCTAATATAACCTCTCATTTTACAGATGAGAAAATTGAGGTCTAGGAAGATTAAGTGACATGTAGGAGGTTTTACTAATGGCAGAGCTGGGATTTGAATCTGATCCAAAGATTTCAAATCTAGTCCTCTTATTTAAAGACTGAAAGGAAAAAAAAGGCAGACAGGAGGCACATTTAGGGCAGAGCTAATGCAGGCAAGAAGCACGAGAACTTCATAGGGAGGAACAGGACCTTATTCAGCAGTGCTAGAAGTTTCCCTTCTCTGAGGACTTGGGCTAGGAGAATAGGGTATTGGCCATGGAGACCCAGGTAAATGCAGCAAGGTGCTTGAGAGTATCTAGCATGGAAGTTTCTACATATGGAATAGAATATCAGTTTTCAGAAAAGGGCTGGGGAGTAAGGGAAAGGGTTCCAAGAAAGGATCATACCTAGAGCTAAGGAAACCTGCTGCAAGAGAGAATAGATCCCCAAATCTATAACAAGGTTTTTCAGTGATAACATTGACAATGATACCTAGATTGAAGGTTAAGAAGAGAAGGGTTTAAATCTTTCATGACTCTGGACAAATCTCTTAACTTTTATAGGCCTTGGCTCTAATATTTAACCTAGCCACAGAATAACTAAACCATAAATTGAAGCCTGGTTTATTGAAGGCACTTGCTACATCAGGAGACCCCCACGTGGAGCTCTTTCTAGAATTTCCCTACCCATTTTTTCCTTTTTCCCACTACAGAAGGCCATCATAGATTCTTCCAGGATGCTATTATTATAGCATTGATCATTGGCCAGATGTTCCCCAAAAGATGGAGATTGAAGCATCAGTTTACTCTCCTACTCCCAAAAAAGTCTGAGTCAATGATTTCATAATTATAATTTAGATCTATATTATAATTATGTGTACATAATTATAATATAAAGTCATATATCATTACTGAATTTTGGTAATGAGGCAGCATGCTGTTGCCTACCAGTCACTGGATAATTTCCACTCATTAATTGACAAAGAAGGAAGCTTAATCAAGACCAGTCCTTTAGCAGACTGGCACATGGTTAGGTTAAGGGCCATTTCATTGAATTGAACAACCATTGTATTGACCAACATTGGATGTGTCTGTAAAATCTGAGCCTTCCAAAGATATTATTATTTGGTTCCATGTTCCCCTAGATGAGCAAAATCTTAGAGCCATATTCATATTAAATGGTGAGATAAAATCACCAATCTTGAAATATTAGTCGAAGCTTGTTTGCTAATTTGAAAACAAAGAGAAAGTAATTACTTCTCTGGACTAGAGAGGCAGAGAATGGAGGATGATAGGACATTCAAAGTAACTATGAATAAATAATACCTAATAGGAGTAGCCCTAGGAAAACTGAAGTAGGTTATCTCTGATGCCTTCTTCCCTTACCCTTTCTTCCATTCTTTGTTTTTTTAAGATTTAAAAATTTTTAAAATAAACCCTTACTTTCAAACTTAGAATCAGTACTAAGTATCATTTCCAAGGCAAAAAGATCAGTAAGGGCTAGGCAACTTAGGTTAAATAACGAGCCCAGGAAGTGTCTGAGGTCTGCTTTTAACCTAGGACCTCCTGTCTCCAGCTCTGGCTTTCTATCCACTGAGCTACCTAGTCGTTCCCTCCATTCCTTCTGTATTCTGTGTCTCTTTCTGGGACTTTGCTCTTGTCAAGTTGAAAAGCAATACAACATTTAACCCAGTGCCTAGCATTTTGTAAGTGCTTGTTGACCCAATTTGATTTGACAAAGCAATCTCTGCTAAGGTTTTAATCACGAAGGATCATACATTTGAATTGGAAGGGACTTTAGAGATCATCTAGTCCAATCCACTCAAATTACACATAAGAAAATTGAAGTCCAAAGAGGTTAAGTGATTCTCTTTAACTCATAAAGATAAATAGTGGAAGAACTGGAATTTGAACACATATCCTCTCCTCTTTCCATTGTACCAAGGTAGAGTGGTGCTAAAAAGTCAAACAAATCCATCTTATTTAGGATGTTTGTGGAAGTGAACTTATCTCTGTTTGTATGAGGCAGGACTAATTAGGTCTAGGATGGATTAAATGTAGACTATATGAGGTCCTTGCACTGATCCAAAAATGGATGGAGAAGTGTGACCCTAAGTCGAGAGGATTACCTTACTTGAACTGCTAAGAGAAGTGTTAAAAAAGCATGCACAGCCAAAGATTAAAGAGTGGTAGAGTTTGATGTTGGTCTTAGGGCTCCTAAGAAGGAGTACATTAATTGGCTGGAGCTATCCCGGATCTTGTATCTACCTAGTTATTTACATGTTGAATCTCCTATTAAATATACTCTCTTTGAGGGTAGGAACAATGTTTTTGCTTTTCTTTGCATCTGCAGTGCTTAACATAGTTGCCATCCATATAGCAAATTCTTGATAAATGCTTGTGACTCTTTGTGTGGAAAGGGTTTATAAAGGGCTCTTGCTTCATCTCTTTTAGCTAATCTGTTTGTGATCATGGTGTCTGATGAAAGACAATATTAAAAGAGGAGAGACCTCAGCGGCTTCTCCTATCTGATGGTCCTGCAAGAGGACATTGGTCCATAACCTCTGTATTTGTCCTTCTCTCATGAATCTGGAGGTCAAGAGAATAAGATGCAAGTATCCTAGGAATTAGAGTCCAGACTGACTTGGAATCAGTCCAGAATTGATGCTCCAAGGAGCAAAGAGTGATTTAGAACCAAAGACTGAGACAGGGACTTGTCTAGCAATCCCACTGCATTTAAACACGAGCCTCGTGGGACCAATGTAATATAGGATTGAGCTAAGAGTGTATCACTGAGAAGTTTTGGATGAAGTGTCTGTAAGTTTGTTTTTTCTATATCTTTGAAGTAAACATCCCTGTGTAAAAACAAAAATAATACTGAGGGCTATAAAAATTAGAAACAGTTAAATAAGGCACTTTGTTCAAATAGATAATAAGAATCTGAAGAAACAAAACTTGATAAGAAAGATGGTGGGTGATAACAAGATGAGGCATCTACAGCAACTAGCACTGAAAAGATGGTCTATTTTAGTAGTAGACATGAATTGGGAATTGCTTGGATACTGCTGAGCTGAGGTGAAATATAAAATGCCTGGTTAGCAATTTTGTCAACTGCTTTATATTCTAAGGGGGTTTAAGAATCAACCAACAATGTATTAGTGGCCCTATTTTTCCACATTCCCTTCATCATTTTTCATCTTGCCCTTTTATTGTTTTAGCCATTTTATAGGTATGAGATAAAATCTCAGAGTTGTTTTGACTTGCATTTCTCCAATAATAATAGAGCATTTTTTAAATAGTTAGATATAGCTTTGATTTCTTCATCCAAAAACTGTCTGTTCATATCTTTTGACCTTTTTTCAATTGGGAAATGGTTCATGTTATTATATATTGACAAAGTTCTTTATATATCTTATTTTACTTTCCATTTTTATTATCATACAAAACTTGATATTAGTTATTGTTGTTAAGAGTGCTCTGATACATAACCAAAATTCTGAAATAAAATCAAAGATACACTGATGTGAAAGATGACTCCAACAGTTCTTTCTGTGGAGGTGGATAGCATTCCTTGTCATATATCTTTCAGGATTTTCCCAGATCATTACATTGCTGAGAGTAGCCAAGTTTTCACAGGTAATCATCATCCAATATTGTTGTTATTGTGTACAATGTTCTCCCAGTTCTGCCTATTTCACTTTGCATCAATTCCCACAGATCTTCCCAGCCTTTCCTGAAATCATCTTGCTAATCATTTCTTATGCACAATAGTCTTCCATTTCCAACATGTACCACAATTTGTTCAGCCATTCCCCAATTGATGGACATCCCCTCAGTTTCCAATTCTTTGCTACCACAAAAAAGACAGCTATAAATATTTTTGCACAGTAAGTCCTTTCCTATTTTTTATTCTCTTTGGAATACAGACCCAGTAGAGGCATTACAAGGTCAAAGGGTATGCACAATTTTATAGCCCGTTGGGTATAGTTTCAAATTGCCTTCCAGAATGGATCGATCAGTTCACAACTCCATCAGCAAAACATTAGTGTTCTCAATTGTACCACATCCCTTCCAACATTTACCACTTTCCTTTACTGCCACATTGGTCAGTTTTATAGGTGTGAAATGTATCTCAGCCTTGTTTTAATTTGCTTTTCTCTAATCAAGAGTGATTTAGAGCATTTTTTCATATGATTATTGATGGCTTTGATTTCTTCATCTGAAAATTACTTGTTCATATCCTTTGACCATTTGTCATTTGGGTTCTACATATTTTAGAAATGAGATCTCTATACAAGAAACTGTATATAAAATTTCCCCCCAACATAGTGCTTTTCTTCTAATCTTGACTACATTAATTTTATTTGTACAAAATCTTTTCAATTAATATATTCAAAACTCTTCATTTTACATTTTGTGATGTTTCTCTCTTATTTATTAATAAATTCTTCTCCTATCCATAAATACCAGTTTTTCTAATTTGTTTATAATATCTCCCTTTATACCTAGGTCATGTGGTGGAACTGTGAACTGATTGAACCATTTTGGAAAGCAATCTGGAATTATGCTCAGTTATAAAAGTACATATACTTTTTGATTCAGCGATACCACTATTAACTTTATTTCCACAAGGGAAAAATATGTTCTATAATAGCTCTTTTTTGTGGTAACAAAATACTGAAAGCTGAAGGGATGTCCATCAATTGGGGAATGACTGAAGAGATTGTGGCACATGATTGTAATGGAATACTATTGTGACAAACAAGATAATCACAAAAAAACCTGGAAAGACTTCTATGAAGTGATGCAAAATGAAGTGAGTAGAACCAGAGAACACTGCACACAGTAACAACAATGTATGATGATCATCTGTGAATGACCTAGCTGTTATGAACAAAGCCAGGATACAAGATGACTTCAAGAGACTCAGGATGAAAAAGGACATCCACTGCCACAGAAGGAATAGATGGAGCCTGAATGCAGATTGAAACATACCACTCTTCACTTTTTTCCTCCATAAATTTTTCTCTACTGTAAGCAATGTGTGTTGTGCTTCACAAGATGATAAACATGGAAATATGTATTCTATGATAATATTTGTACAAACAATATCATATTACATGCCTTCTTGAGGAGGAGGAAGGAGTGGGAAGAAAACAAAAGAAAAAAATGAGACATTTTTGAACACAGCTAATATGAGAATTTGTTTCTTTTGGATAAGCATATTTATTATAATTTATTATATATTTGTAAAAAATCATATGGATTATATTATCAATGTGTTACACTTTTTATTATGTTATATATTAAAAATAAATGGTAACAAAAAAGAATCACTTGCTGGAGAGAGAATAATAGCAGCTATAAGTTAAATTATTGAATCATTTTAAGTTGTTCTCTTAATGTGTACCATGAGTCTTTTGTGGCTGTTAGCATTTCTTTTTGTGCTCAGGAAATAAACACCTGGCTCCTTTCTGATTTATATGTACACTGAATACCTTTTTATATCTCTTTTTGGGGGAGATCCTTGACACAAACCACAAGCAAAGATTTAAATGTTTTTTTCCCTATTCTGGGATGAGAGTTGCCTAGCCCTCCTCTCATTAGAGGCTGGGCTCCCTTAGGATTAAACCTGGTTTTATCACATGCATTGACCCAGAGCCAGAGAGCCCCCTTAGAGGAGAAGGGAGTAGGCACAGTGTCTTACAACTTACTCATTTGTGGAATGAGCAAGATTATTAGTCAGTCAAGAAATCAAAAATATTTGTTAATTACTTATTATATACCGCATAGATGGAGTGTGGATTAGAGTGGGGAGAGATTTGACCATTTAGGGAGATCATTTAGAAAGCTAATGCATGTGAGCAGTGACACTGATCTGTACTAGGGGAGCAGAGGAGAGTCGTGGGAGAGAAAAAAGGGAGGTTTAAGAAAAAAAGATTGCAAAGGCAGAAACAAGGAGAACTGGCAAAGGGCTGGATATGTGGGGTGAGTGGGCATAAGGAGTTGAGGAAGAGATTGAAGTAATGGGTCTGAGTGACTGGGAGCTAAGTGGTATAGAGTGCTGGGCCTGGAATCAGGAAGACTTAAGTTTGAATCTGACTACAGATATACATTAACTGGGTGACCGGGCACGTCGTTTAACCTTAATATATCTCTGTTTTCTCAACTGTGTAAAATGGGCATAATAATAACACCTATCTCTCAAGGTTGTTATGAGGATGAAATAAGATATTTATTGTACAGTGTCTGGCACACCAAAGGTGCTAATAAATATTTATTCTCAATCTCTCTCCATCTCTTCCCTAGGAGCAGAGTGGCATCCTTGATAGTAATGGGGAGTTTGGAAGAGAAATGTGGGAGGGAAAGATGGTGAGTTATGCTTTGGACACGTTGAGTTTAGATGCCTTTACAACTTGATTTTTACCTAGATTTGAGAATTCAGGTATATGCTGTCCTTTGTTTATGCCCACAATGAATGTACTTAATTTTTAACCTGTTCTACTTGAGCTTCTACTTTGTTCTGGACTCATTTTGAATTCACATTCTTGTTCTAGTTTAGTGAGTTACTTCATTTTGTTCAAATCCTTACCCTTACTTTTGAGAAAGAACACTATTCACATCCAGAGAAAGAACTGTGGGAGTAGAAACACAGAAGAAAAACAATTGCTTGATCACATGGGTTGATGGGGACATGATTGGGGATGTAGACCCTAAATGATCACCCTAATACAAATATTAATAATATGGACATAGGTCTTGATCAATGACACATGTAAAACCCAGTGAAATTACTCATTGGCTACGGGAGGGGGTGGGAGGAGGGGAGGAAAAGAACATGAATCATGTAACCATGGAAAAACATTCCTAATTAATTAATTAATTAATGAAAGATTTTCTAATTTAAAAAAATGAAAAAAATCTTTACCCTTTCTTTGGATCTTCTGCTCCCCTTCTCCCCCTCCCCAGAAGAAGGCTTTGGTCTGACCCTTAGACTTTGATAGCTAGCTTTGTTTTTTGAATTGTCAATGTTATAATCACTCTATACTTTCTTTTTAAATTTTATTTTTAGTTCCAAATTCTCTCCCTTCCTTTCCCCTTCCCTCACCCATTAAAAAGCAAAGGATAGGATACTTATTATGCATATGTAGTTTTTTTAACCCTGACTTTGGTTCTAAGGCAGAAGAGTGCTAAGGGCTAGGCAATGGGGGTTGTGATTTGCCCAGGTTTATACAGCTAAGAAGTATCTGAGACCAAATTTGAACCTAGGATCCCCAGTCTCTATGCCTGACTCTCAATCAACTGAACCACCCAGCTGCCCCCTGCATATGCAGTTATGCAAACACATTCCCCCATTACCTATGTTCTGAAAAAAAAAAGGCAAGAAAAGAAAATGAACAAATATGCTTTGAGCTGTATTCTGGGTGCATCAATTTTCTATCTGGAGGTGGATAGCATTTTATTTCATGAATCCTTTGGAGTAGTGGTGGATCACTGTATCAGTTATGAAGCCTTTCACAGTTGATTTTCCTTACACTATTGCTGTTATTGGGTAGATTATTCTTCTGGCTCTGCTCATTTCAATTTGCATCAGTTCCTAGGTTTTTCTGAAAACTTGCCCTTCATTATTTCTTACACCATAATAGTATTCTGTCACATTTATATACCAGAACTTGTTCAGCCATTCTCCAATTGATGTGTCCCATTATTTGCCACCCCCCAAAATCTATATTCTATTCTAATCTAATCTAAAAATCTATAATTCATATATCTATAATAAAAATTTTCTATAAATGTTTTTGTACATATGGATCCTTTTCCTTTGATCTCTTTGGGATATAGACCTAGAAACTATTTATTACTGGGTCATCCTGTGCTTCCAGATCTCTAATGGCAACTGCCTGTTCACCACTCTTTTATTTCTGATGCTCCATGATTTTCTTTTGACAACTCAAAGAAAGAATCATTACTCTGCCCCATCAAATCCCATTGTCATAGCAGCTCATCTTGTAGAGGATTCTTTTAGATAGCCTCTGGCCAGACTGAGGAGAGTGGCCAGAAGAGACAGTATAAGGCCTTGTTGGCAAACCTATAAGTGTGCTGGAGGGGGCTGCTCCCTTCCTCCTCTCCACGGATGCCTGAGGACATTTCTCCCATTACCTGCCTCTCTGCCAGCAGCCCAATGGCTGTCTGGGATAAGGTGGGGAACTCACATGCAGTGTGAGGGTTGCAGTTTGGGCACTTGGTCTCTAAAAAGTTTGCTATCACTAGTATAGAGTCATTCATCCATCCATCCACTCATTTCTTTCTTTGGCACTTATTACTGCATAGTGTCAGAATTGGTCTCACTAGTCCCTGAGGTCCCTTCTAGCTTAAATTTGTGATATTATCCAGTGAAAAATGTATGAGAAAGCAATTTGAAGACTGTCATAAATGCTACCCAAGTTTAGGGCACTATATATTATTGTTATTTAACTATTTAAGGTCCTTGAGATCAGAGTGTTTTAAAGACCATGAGAAGAGAGAAAATAGAGGTGGCAGAACAAACAGCATCTTCAAGGAATTTTACTGATAAGGAGGGGAGAAATATAAGATGATAGCTAGCTGGGTCCTCATACTTTTTTAATAGTCTCTGGACAAAGCACAGTGTCTTACATATAGTGAGTGCTGTATAAATGTCAGTTGATTGGTTTGCACTCCGCTTTTAGTCTGGCAAAATGCAAGCAATTCATACTTGCTGCTGAATACAGGACAGGCATATGTTTATTCCATAGGGAAATGTATCTCGTTTTTATTGATTATAGAAAAGTAGATCCTGCATGCCATTGGACTACCTATGCAATATTTATGATTCCAAAATGGACTGGTGGAAGAGAGTGACCTGATGGATGAAATGGTTTTTCTCTTCTGTAATTATCCCCCCCAACAAATGCTTACTCATACTCTCAGGGGCCTCTTTAACAACCGGATTTTGATGCCACTTTGCATTATTCAAAATTCAAAAATATTAATAAGTCATTTGTATTTATTGCTAGTAGGGCCCATTACATTAAAATAGAGTAGCTTCTAATAAAAAATGTTGTAAATCCTGGGACCAGGTACAGAATTCCAATCAATCCAAAGTTTGCTTAAGCAGTTTTCTTTGTTGGAATGTTTCCTGTGACTTGGGAAATTGGACTTCAAAATGAGGAAAGTTTTCAATGTTAATGATAGCTAGAGCTCCCATTATATAAGACTTTACCCCTTGAAGAGACCTTTTGCATACAGTAGCACTCTTGGTCCTCACAATAATTCTATGCTCCCTTACTAGAAAAAGCTGCTTGGGCATAGGGCCCAAGTCTTCTTTATCTTTGTTTTTTTTTCTAGCATCACCAACTCTTGCTCTTGCATACAAATATTTAAAGAAGTGGTAAAGGGCAAGCAAGGTGCCTTAGAGGATTGAGAACCAAGCCTAGAGATGGGAGGACCTGAGTTCAATATGGTCTCAGACCATTCTGGGCAAGTTATTTAACCCTCATTGCCTGCTCCTTACCACTTTTATGCCTTGGAACCAATACAAGACGTTAATTCTAAGAAGGAAGGTAAAGTTTTTTTTTAAAGAGGTATAGGGCAACTAGGTGGCTCAGAGAACCAGGCCTGGGCACTGTGGGTCTTGGGTTCACATCTGACCTCAGACACTTCCCAACTGTGTAACCTTGGGCAAGTCACTTACCAAATTGCCTGGCCCATATCACTTTTTTTTGCCTTGGAACAGATAGTATGGCTTCTAAGATAGAAGGTAAGGGTTAAATTTTTTTTTAAATTAAAAGTGGTATACTATGAGGTATGCATCCCAAAGAAATAAAAAAAGAATGGAACAGGTGCTGTTTGTACAAAAATGTTTATAGCTGCTCTTTTTGTTGTGGGAAAGAATTTGAAATTAAAGGGATGTCCCTCAATTGGGAAATGGCTGAACAAATTATGGTATATGATGATAGTGGAATGCTATTGTACTGTAAGGAATGATGAACAGGATGATTTCAGAAAAAACTGGAAAGACCTTTGGGAGCTGATGCAAAGTGAAATAAGCAGAACCAGAAAACCATTGTAAAAAGTAACAGCAGTACCGTGGAATGATCAACTATGATAGGCTTAGCTACTCTCACCAATACAATTATCCAGGACAATTCTGAGGGACTTATGAAAAAGAAGGCTATCCATCTCCAGAGAAAGAACTATTGAGATACAAATGCAGATGAAAGCATATGATTTATCATTTGTTTATTTGGGTATATATTTTGGGGTTTTTGTTTTATGGGATTGTTCACTTACAAGAATGAATAATATGGAGATAAAAAAACAAAACTAAACTAAAACTAAAAGCGGTATATTGAAGTGAACAATATTAATGAATTATTTTTAAGGTTTGTAAGGTGATTTCCATAAATGTGACATCTTATCCTCATAACAACTCTATAAGCTTTATTTTTTTTTTATTTTAAACTCTTAACTTCTGTGTATTGGCTCCTAGGCAGAAGAATGGTAAGGGTGGGCAAAGGGGGTCAAGTGACTTGCCCAGGGTCACACAGCTGGGAAGTGTCTGAGGTCAGATTTGAACCTAGGACCTCTCGTCTCTAGGCCTGACTCTCAATCCACTGAGCTACCCAGCTTCCCCCCTCATAACAACTCTAGAAGGTGGTTGTTAGAATTATCTCCTTTTTATAGGCAAAAAACAGGTTCAGAGATGTCAAGTCATTTCTGCTATAAATTTCTGGGTTAGGTTTTTTGGGACTCCAATTCTGGTGGTCTTATACATCATCTCTTGGAAACTACAATAAGATTGGGCTTTAGAATTATTGAGTTTTAGGCAATTGTGAATGGCCCAGACGAAATGTCTAGTAGCAGGTACAAGATGGGAACTGTAAATCTGGAATTTTCACTCTACTCTTATGTCCCTCCATGCAGGTGGGCAAGTCAGAGAGAGTCCTGGCTGAGGTACAATCCTGTTCCCTTTTCATCATGGACAGATGTTTCTCTTGGAAAAATTACACATTCTTGCCCAAGATTTTTTTTCTACAAGATACTATCTTCAGTCATCAAGAACAAGCCTGGACTGCATTTTCATTCCTTGTGAGTGAGAAGACTTTGGACGCATTTCATGAGCACAAGTTTTTCTGCATCCTGTGGGGACTGTGGAAAGTCTACATTGAGAATGAATATTGAAAGAGATGAGGAATCAGTTTTTTTAAGCATTTGATATGGGCCAAGCATTGTACTAGGTGCTGTGGATAAAAGTAAAGGTGTTAAACTAATCCTTGCCCTCAAGAATTTTACTCTCTAATTCTGGAGACTACATATGAATAAATAGGTAATACATAAAAGAGTAGATGGAAGACAATTTTAGAGTAGAAGTCTGGGGGAGGGGCAGGGAATGGAGATCAGGAATAGCATCATTCAAAAGCTGTCTTTTGGCATGGGTGTTGTAGAAAGCCAGGAATTCTAAGAGGTGGTTATGAGGAGGAAGAGACTTCTAGATACGGAAAACAATCCATGCAAAGTCAGGGAGATGGGAATTAGAGAGCCACATACAAGAAACAGCACATAGTTCAGTATGGCTGGACTATAGGATATGTGGAAGGGCATAAAGTGTGAGATGATTAGAAAGGCAGGAGGAGACCAGGTCATGAAGGAACTTAAATATAAATTGAATAATTTAGTGTTTTATCCTGGGGGTAAGAGGGAATATTGGTGTGTGACCAAAGGGATTGAATGTTTAGCACTCTGCTTTAGGCAGTTGTATGGAGGATGGTTTGGAATAGGGAGACAATTAAGGTTGGAAGAACAATTTGAAAGACTATTGCAAGAATCCAGGTGAGTAACAATGAGGACCTGCATTAGAGTAGTGGTTATGTGAGTATAGAAAAGGGAATATATTTGGAAAGGGGCAGCTAGGTGGCAGAATGGCTAAAGAGCCAAGTCTAGAGTCAGAAAGACTCATCATTGTGAATCCAAATTTAGCCTCAAAGACTTTCTAGCTGTGTGACCCTGGTCAAGTCACTTTACTTAAGCTTCAGTTTCCTCATCTATAAAGCGAGGTAGGAATGGAAATGGTAAACTATATCAGTATCTTTACCAAGAAAATCTCATATGGGGTCATGAAGAATTGGACATGAGTGAAAAATGATTGAGCAACAAAAACATTTGAAAGATGTAATGAAGGTAAAATTGACAAAAAATGAGAAAATGACTGGATATGTGGGGTAAGAGCAAGTAGTTGAAACTAATTTTTTGGTTGGAAACCTACATGATAATGTCCTTCAGAGTAACAGGGAAGTTTGGAAGAGTGGAGTGTCCGAGGGAAGAAATAGTAGGATCTGTTTTGACCATAGTGAGTTTGATCTATCTATAGGAAATCCTGGTCCAAATGTTTAATAGGTAGACAATGGTTCAGAATTAGCACTCAAGAGAAGGACCAGACTAGATATATAGAACTGGGAATTGTCAGCATAGAGGTAGTAACTGAGCTCATGGGAGCTGATCAGATAAAAAAAGTGATATAATATAAGGAAAAGAGAAGAGGGCCCAGAATAAAGCACTGGGAGACATTCACAGTTAGTAGGTGTCTTCTAGATAAAGATCCAGTGAAGAATAAAGAGTGGTCAAAACTGGCTGGAGGGGAACTAGGAGGAGGGAACAGTGTCATGAGAACCTTGAGAAGAGAAAATATTCAAGGAAAGAGGACAATTAACAATGTCAGAGATTGCAGAGAGGTCAAGAAGGATGAGAATTGAGAAGAGGCCATTCTATTTGTCAGAGATCATTGGTATTTTTAGAGAGAGGTTTCAGTTGAATTCAGTTGAATCAGAAACCAGATTACAGAAGGTTAAAAAGAAAATGATGGCTTTTTAGGAATACTTAAATGGAGAGCTGAAGAGCTATAGCGCAATAAATAGCTAGTGGGGATGGTTGTCTAAGTGAGAGTATTTTAAAGATGAGAAGACAGGAGTATTTGCAGGCATCAAGAAAGAAGTCAATAGATAGGGAAAGACTGAAGATTAAAGAGAGATTGGGGATATTAGTATGGACAGTCTCCTGGAGAAGGTAGAGGGGTTAAGATAAGGATAGGTATAGAGGTATAGGCCTTGGAAAAGAGAAGAGCCACATCTTTCTGAGAGATTAAAATTATGGATTCCAATACATCAAAGACTTCAATGAGAATACTACCACTATATATAGTCAGATTCAAATCTAGGTCTTTTGGACTCCAGACCTACTACTTAACTGGGTGAGACAAATGGTTCATATGGAGTGTCATTAGACCACGTGACTAGGAGTTCTACAGTGTGCAGTGACTGTCTTCAATTTTTTTGTCAATTACCTTGTTATTGAAGTATTTGATATCTTTGGATCGATAGAGCAAGAATTGACTTGTTTCATCCTCTTTCCCTCAGTGAGTTTAGTGTTTGGCTTCTTGTCTCCCTGTCTATCCCAACTCGGACCCTAACGCTGTGAAGGCCAGCTGACCTTGGAGAACATAAATGTGATGTGGATCAATCAGCGTGGTTTGGTGACTTCTTCAGGCTTTGTTCATCAATATATGAATGGGAACGAATGAGATAAGTGGTGGGAGTAGTCAACATTTGGAATTTGGCAAGGAATGATCAATAGCACAAGGAGGCAAAACATTCAAGAACAGAAGATTGTTTAGAGTTTAACTGCTTCAACAAAGGATCAAGAGTGGGGAAAAAAAGGAAAGAAAAGTCAGGTCAGGGATGATAGAGATCTATCATCTGAAAAGAGACTGAAGGGTAGAGGGATTGATGGTTATAATGCTGCAAAGGAATTAGGTTAGGGGTCCTAAGACTTAAAGATAGAATGGACATGGAAATAGGAGATGGTGAGATCAAACATATGGCATTTTCTATGTGTAGAGGAGGAGTAGGTTATGGAAAATGAGGAAATTGGGAAGTTAGGCTCTTTGAGGAAACATCCATGTTTATTAATGTCTTCTTTTAAGAAGGCCTGAGTTGGGGTAGACAGGGAGACAGTGAACTAGGTACTAAATTCATTGATGAAGGAAGGCAAATATCTTGAATGTTTGTAGATAACTGCTACAAGGTTATGGACTGGGTCATAAATTGGATAACTTGAATTTCAGAGAAGAGTTTATTGTGGTAGAGCAAGACTACAAGAAACAATGGAAAATCCTGACTTTCATTATAACCAGTGAGATGGAAGTATGAGAGAAAGCATAGCTAGCACTGGAAAGGGTAAAAAGAAAGTAGTGGCATCAGGATCATCTTGGAGGTGCTACAATTCAGGAAATGCCAGAGAATATGAACAGCAAGAAAGGTTTATTATTAAAGGTATGTTAATCTACAAAGCATGGTAGAAGGGACTAGCAGTTCTGGCATAAGAAGTTTGGGGAATAAGATTTAGATGGACTAAGGTCATTTACCAAAATGATTCAACAAAAACAACAAAGCAGACACATGGGGTTGGAGTAATGGGTTTGTTCATAGATAACCAGAGGTTCAACACCCCAAAGCTGAGTATAATATTATTGGGGTGAGAATATGCTTATCATTCAGGAACAAACCTAAGTAGAGTAATGGCAGACGGATAGAGGTTTCTCAAGGGAGGCATGGGATCATATAGTTTAAGGTCATCCATCCTTGGAGGCCAGACTTACAGCAGGGAGGAGCAGTAGATATGACCTGGGGAGGCTGGGAGCTGAGGCAGGAGGCAGGAAGTGTCAATGTAAGGAGGCCTTGGCACTAATGAAGAGTTCGAGCTAATTAAAAACAATTGCTTGAACACATGGGTTGATGTGGACATGGTTGGGGATGTAGACTCTAAAGGACCACACCAATGCAACTATCAATAATATGTAAATAAGTCTTGATTAATGACACATGTTAAAACCAGAGGAAATGTGCTTTGGATATGGGAGGGGAGGTTAAAGGGGGGGGCGAAGGGGAAAGTAAAAACATAAATCATGTAAAAAAAGAAAAAAAGAAAAGTATGAAAAAAAGAAAAAGGCAAATATAAAGCAAAGAAGGTTTTAGCTCTGTCCTCTATTTTACCTGCTGTTTTCTTATCATTTCGCTTCTATAAAACTATTCTATGCTGCATTTTATAATTATACAATCACATTTTTTTTTGTTTTCTCATTAGGTAATAGTTGTTGCCTAATGATGAAGCTCCAAGAAAATGAGAGGAATAATTTAGTGACTTAAAAATGTTCTAGCCAATTCCCTGGGTTTTTCCCCTGCTACCGAAGCTTTTTAGTTAATCAAATCATTTCCTAAAAAGTTGCTTGAAATTTCATGATTCATTTTTCTCTTCTGCTGTTCCTAGTTAAGCTGACAGTGATGGAATTCTGCAAGTATCAGCATTGAAAAAGCCTGCCATTTCTTTTCTACCCCCTTCAAATTCCTTTTAATCATTTAGAATGGTGCTTGTCCAGAGAGTTAAAGACTAATGAAAAGAGAATCCAAATGATGATTCATTGACTTTTTCAGCCAGGTCCGTATCACAGCCACAGGGACCAGAACAAGATGGAGTTGAAATCACAGGCCATTCCATTGTTCATCTTGAGGGTATGGATGGACTCATGCACACTGATGCATGAGAACTAAATGGTACTTAGACTTAAGTGTGCACTTTGAGGAAGGGGAGAAAGGATTGTGTAGATCGAATGGCTTGTGTTGCAAGAAACCTCTATTCTGAGCTGACGGAAGATAATGAAGATTTAAAGAAAATTATAGACAATAGATAACTGTGGCAGCTGAGAATTAAATCAACTAGTGATGTTAAAAGAAGGAAGCCTTGATTTGTTACCCAAGGAAAATTTGAAGTTTAGGAGGTCAACCAACTATGTGAGCACCGACTGTTAGGCAGAGACAACAAGAGAAGGATTACAAACAGTGTTCACTTCAGCCACGGTGGTCTCCAGATCAGACAAGAGGAGGAACAGGATTCATTGAAGGTCTCATTAAAAAGCTACTTCTCAGCTTTGCTGATCCCAGTTTCAGCTAGTCACTTCTTCTGTCTAATCAATGTGAGAGACAGACAGGGTCTCAACTCCTTCAAAAGGGGGAATATTCTGCCCCAGGTGGCAGAATGACATCAAATTAAATTAAATCAAATTCGACATAATAGATTTGTATTTGGGAAACTTGTGTGATTCCTCCCATTCTCACCAACCATACTTCCCAGAATGCTTTGTAAGTAAGACACATTTAATTTCTCTGACTTCCTTCAAGACATCTCAAATCCTATGTACTGCAGGATGCCTCTTCTGATTTTCCTAGCTGCTAATGTCTCCTCTCAGATCACCCTCTCCCTATTCTGTAAAAATCTCGTTTCTACCTAGTTGTTTATATGTTGTTTCCTCTATTAGAATGTAACTCCTTAAGGAAACTCTTGGCACAAGGCTTGATACACAGTAAGCCTCGAAAAATGCTCGTTTATTAAAGTAACTTTTTAAACAGTGTGATGTGTTTTAAGATAAGTGCATACTATAATAAAAATTCTTTTTGTTTTGTGAATACCATTCTTTAAAATTTTTTTTATTCTAATAAATTTATACAGAAGTTTTCCAAAGTTATATGATTTGTGTTGTCTCCCTCCTCCCAGAGTTGACAAGCAATTCCACTGGGTTTTACATGTATTGTCACTAAAAACATATTTCCATATTATTCATTTTTGTAAATGAATATTATAAAACCAAAATCCCAAATCATATACCCAAACAAACAAGAGATAAATCATGTGTTTTCTTCTGCATTTCTACTTCCACAGTTCCTTCTCTAGATGTGGTTAGCATTCTTTTTCATAAGTCCCTCAGAATTGTCCTGGATCATTGTATTGCTGTTAGTAACAAAGTGTATCACATTTGAACGTTTCACAATATTTGTGAATACTATTCTTGTCATACCTCAACCTCTGTGGGCCAAGAAGTTATACCTTATGGTTGGACTACCATCACTAAGGCCTTTTCTCAGAGCCCTAGGAGGACCATATGTGGCACCTCCTCTAACAGATCGACTGAGTTGCCTAATCACTAGCAGAGAAGCTAGTGGGAATGAGCAAAGGAATTCGTGATGTTCTATCCAATCCTCTAACTTTTATTAGAATGACTAAGAATTTCACTGATGATGGCTTTGTGAGTGAATGGTGCCTCCACATCATCCTCTCCAGTGATTCCCAAAGTGGGTGCTATTGCCCCCTGGTGGGTACTGCAGCGACCCAGGAAGGTGGTGATGGCTACAGGTGCATTTATTTTTCCTGTTAATTGCTATTAAAATTAAAAAAAATTAATTTCCAGGGGGCTAAGTAATATTTTTTCTGGAAAGGGGGTGGTAGGCCAAAAAAGTTTGGGAATCACTGCTCTATACCGTGGGATTATGAGGATTATAAGCACCTAAATCATTGTATCTTTCTCACTGAAGTTGGGAACTAGTATGAGTGAGGTCCCAGTCCGAGGGGTGGTGTCTTGAAATGTTTGCAATTTCTGAGGTACATTATTATTGCTCATATTTGTTTACCTTTTTGCCCAATTCATTTATCTTGCAAGTGAATCTGATATCAGTGGCAGAGTTGTATTCATTTTCCATGAGACATGAAGGTTTCTAGCACAGAAAATTCCAGAAAATGGAGGTATACCAGGTAGGAGAAGGGATTCTGTCTGGGACTCTAGAGCAAAGGCACCTTTTCCCATTTATGGATCTCGGTATGATCACATCCCCCACCTGCAAATTAACAACAACAATAATGACAGTTTTAAAAAATCATTTCACACACACATTTAATTTAGATATTTAGATGACATCTAAATATCTAATAATTAATTATATTATAATAGTCTAATAATTAATAGATAATTAATTTAGATGATAATTTAATTAAGATATAATCCTTCCCCTCATGGTGCTTATATAGTAGAGAAGAGGAATATGTCATAAATAACAACTATTCAAATTAATGTTTGTGCTTAAAAGAGAGGTCAAGCAACATTGAGGGTAGGGAAGACAAGACTTTCTGGAAGAAGAATCCTGTACATTGGAATTTTAAAATAAGCATGTATTCAAAAGGTGGGAGACAGTGCAAAAAAAGAAATAAAGAATAATCTGAACAAAGGTGTAAATTTGGGAATTGTGGGGCACCCAAGATGAACAGTGTTTCAGTTTGACTAGAGCCTAGTGTAATTGGTTGCCCTTCATATTTGAAGAGGACTCAAATGACATCCCTGTGGATATCTTTTGACTTATGCATACATTGGATTTGAGCAATGCAGAGTTGCACAAAGTGGTCAGCCTCACTCTCTCTTCCAGTCATTGAAGTCCAGTGGCAAGACAAAAAGTTAAGATGTCTAGTGATGAGTCAGGATGTAGTGAAAAACCTTTTTGAATGTCTACCCAGGCTCTAAGTGCTCCCACAGCACCATCTTTCTCCCCTTTCAACAATAAATTATTCTCATCTGCCCATTATGCCAGGGAAAGTCTTCACATGTCTGGGGTAGACAACCCCCAAAGTCTCCAACAAGTATGAGGCTTGTTGGTGATCCTCAATTTGGTTTAACCTACCTGCCAAGATGTTTACTGGGGTGTAGCTGACATATGTCTATTGAGAGTATTACAATTTCTTGGCGCCACAGGTAAGAGTTAGGTGGTGGGTGTTCACCAAAGCCGAGAAGCAGCCTTGAAAAGGGCTCTGCAAGACCTTGCACTAGAGATACTAGTCTTCCCTGAAAACCTTGTACATCCCACAGTGTAATTAGAGAAGAGCTATGAAAAAGAAAGCTGGGAAGATAGGGAGGTATCAGATTATAAAGGCAATGGATACCAGCAAAAGAGTTTGAACTTTGGTCTTTCAGTAAAAGAGATTGGTAGATAAAGATCTTCTAATTCTTTTAATAAGAAATAAGTTCAAAAGCCTTTTAAAATAATTTTTTCTCATTTTAAGCGGATCAGGACACTTCATTTCCCTTGCTGATTATTAAGACATTCCAGGGCAAAAAATATGCAATCAACTCTTTGTATATTAGCTATCTTGAATTATTATGAGAAGCAATTAAAAGTCATAAAGCTGAAAGGATTTCTAAGTAAGGATACCCCCTGAGCCTTACCTACAAAATGGAGAAACCCTCTGTGATTGAGAAGAAAGGAATTGAACTGTTTATTTGCACAAATTGTAGAGTTTATTGTCAGTTTTCACCAAATATGTTTATTTTCCTTTAATGTCATTAATATTAATATTTATAAATTTCCATATTCGATTTGCATATCTTTCTTTTATATAAGGAGGCTACCTTTTATTTATCAAAACCTGCAATATCTTTAGTGTAGACCTGAAGAAAACATTAGTTGAGAGATGATATCAATTTGTAAATAAAAGATCGTAGCACAATACACTATTTAAGGATTTTTTTCACTTTTAGGTCAGTCATATTAGAAACAAAAATTTGAATTTTAAAAGACTGAGATGCCAGCCAACTGTACACCTACATGGAATAGTCATAGAATTATATTATCACGTAGTATCAGAAATTTATGTTAGGAGCTCATACTTAAAGTCATAACATTTCAATGAAGTACAAATTATATGGTTTCCATTAAAATATTTTGTGTAAAAATGGGCACAATATTTTTGCATAAAGGAACAGGTTTTATTACCTCAACTTGTGGAGGATGTAGAGTGATAGTAATTTAAAACCCTACTTGCAAATACACCTTGGTCCTAATAGCAAGGGAAGTAGCCATGTGGCAAATGGGAAAATTCCAAAGGAAGTTAAAAAAATTTTTGCCAGAATCTCACCAGTGAAAAAGAACTTAGAAGCCATTTTGTCTGGACTGAGAACTAATCTCTGTTGTATTACCAAGATGTGGTCATCTAGCTTCAAGTTGAAGACCTTTTGTTGTGGTGGTTCAGTTGTATCTGACTCTTCCTGACCTCATTTCAGGGTTTTCATTTCATTTCATAGGTTTGACATTGCTTTTTCCAGGTGTACATGGTACAGCTATACTAACATCACTTTAGTCCTGGTAGCATAACTCTTTCTTCATATTTTTTATTGCTATCATGTCACATTGTGGATTTCTATTGAACCTTCAGTCCACTAAAACCTCCAGCTCACATTCTTTTTCTAGCCATACCTTCCTCAGCTATTACAGTTGCTTTTTCCTCCAACCCAATAGTAAGCATTTATAATTATTCATATTGAATTTCATCATTTTATATTTTAGCCTTTTACTTTATCCGTCAATACATTTTTGGATCTTGATTCTTTTCAGTGCTAGTTATCCCTGATAATTTTTAGTTAATTGAAGATTCAAAAGTTTGTAATTTTTATTTTTAAGTCATTGATAAGCAAAGATATACAAGGCATTCCATTGCATATCAGTCTCTCAGCTCACATCAACTTATTAATCACTACTTTATTAATGCCCCTACCAAGGAGCAGGTAGGCAGCCTAGTGGATAGAGTGCTAGATCTTGAGTCAGAAAGATTTTTATTAAAATTTGTCCTTAAACACTTATTAGCTGGATGATCCTGGGCAAATCATTTAACCTCTGTTTGCCTTAGTTTTCTCATTTGTAAAATGGGAATAATAATAGCACTTTACTTCTTAGGGTCGTTGTGAAGATCTAATAAGATAACAATTCTAAAGTGCTTAGTACTATACCTGGCACATAATAAGCATTATATGAATGTTAGCTATTACTATTATTATTATTCTTTGAATACTCAACTACAGCCAGATCCTAGTTTGTGTGAAAAATGCATTCTATGAACTACTTGCTTTTCTTGAATTTGAACTACTTATTTCTACTGGGATAAGACCAATGGCCAAATTATATATAATTATAATTTCAAATAGTTTGAATTTAAAAACATCCAAATACTTTATGGGATTTATTGCTGACACTAATCAGGACTTAGCTGAATTTAGGAATTTGCTTAACTGTTCTCTCTCCCAGAGATGTCAAACTCATGGCCCATTAATAGGATTACAACATAATGGAAAAATGTTTTAACAAAATAAATAAAAATACAGTACAATATAAGTAATTTTAATTTGCAATCTTCTAAGTCAGTGTGCTTTCTAGATGGGATCTATCCATTTGAACTTTAACATGATGACATCTAAGTTTGTTATATCTGTACTCTCTTAATTTACCAGCCTAATAGCCCTATGGGAATGGAGAAAAGACATAATATTAGGTCTTATATGAACTATTCTTGATGAAATCTGTGAGTGAAGAATCTCCTATCCCCTTACATGAGGATTAGATTTTTAAGGTTAAGAGTAGTCTTTAGATAATCACAAGATAAACAGATTTGTAAGATAGTTAAATAATTTTAGCATAAGTGATGATTTTAGTAGGCCTTTTATGATTCTTTTAAAATAAGTTTTAAAGTAAGATAATTGCTTAAATACAGTTAATCATTGCTAGCATAGGCCTCAGTTTTAGCCTTAGTGTTTAAACTGTTATATCATGTACCCTCAGCAATCATGGTCTTGAACTTGTGACTGGGTCTTCATTAGCACAGAAGCTTTTGCCTCAGTTAGAAGCCTGGTGATATCCCTTCACCTTTGTATACATCCTAGTATACATCATCAGGCTTTTGCCTTGCTTGGGGGCCTGGCACCTCCTCCTTACCCTGGTCATCTTAGTATACATCATCCTTGACATCATCAGGCTTAGAAAGTAGGGTCGAGGTTCCCTGGCTCCTCTCTTGCCTATAAAGAGACTTTTTCTACCAATGAGAAGTATTTCCTGATTTCTTCAACCAACCCGTATCTCTCTATTTGTATCACTGTCCTGAATTATTTTTGTACTGGTGTATTAGTTGTGATATTCCTGAGGTATAAAGGAAGTCCTCTCACAAGGCTTGGGGTCTTTTAGTCTTGACCAGAAGTCTGGCTTTATTGTGAGAATGGCCCTCTCCCAATAAACCTGTTTCTTTTTGGCTTGGAGACTTTGATTCTCTTATTTGCATTCTTGTGCTTAAAAAAATTACCCAATAAATCACACTGGTTCTTTCCAAACATGCATCTTTATAAAGGTGTTCTCTAATATATGCTTAATGATTTATCTGGTCTTTTTCTAGATTCAAATTACAGTTGCATTGGCTTAGAAATCCCATTGGCAAACCCATTTTCTTCCTTTTTTTGAAAATTGTAACAATATTTGCTCTTTTTTGGTCTAAAATACCTCTTCATTATTCCATAATCTTTCACTGACAGTTGGATTCAATTCAACAAATACTTATTGAGTGTTTCATGTGAACTAGGCAAGAAGAATATCCTAAGAAGAGCAAAGCCTGGTTCTTACATTCATTTAATTTATAGCTTCACATGGTGGAAATCATGAAGAAAAAACAATCTTATTACAGGGAATATAAGTGCCAGGTTGATGTCATCTAATTGTTTCAGTTGTGTCTGACTCTTTGTGACCCTATTTGATGTTTTCTTGGTAAAAATACTTGAGGAGTTTTCCATTTCTTTCTTCAGCTCATTTTATAGACAAGGAAACTGAGGTCAATAGGGTTTAGTGACTTGCTCAGGGACACACAGCTAGTAAGTGTCTAAAGTGGATTTAAACTCAGGTCTTCCTGACACCAGACCTGGCCCAATACCACCTAATTGTACTATAAGTGCCATGGAAACCCACAAAATACTTTTCTGATTGAGAGACATATAATGAGTTACATATAATGTAGTCACAGTGGAGACTAGAGGGGGCAAGAGTCAGAGAATGCTTTATTAAGAAAGTCATACATGAGATGGGCTTTGAAGGAAGCTTGGGCCTCTTCCTGAGGAAAAAGTAATATTGTAATTTGGTAGGGAATCTACCAGATTATACCACACTGAAGCAATGCTTTTTGGGGCAGTTTTCAATGAGTTTACCTTACCAAAATAAGTTATTTCTAAATTAAATTCAATTAATCAGATACCCAGATTTAGAAGAGACTTTAGAGAAAAATTAGCTCCAAATGTCTCTAATGTGTGAATCTTCTTTATGATATCATCAACAAGATTAATTTAGCTTCTGTTTAATAAAGTTTTCTCACCAAGGGCCCCTCAATCCCATTTCTGGGACCATGCACTTGATATATTGACTCTCAAGTTTGCTTGTCAGGTCACTTGCTTTCATAGTGTAGTGGAGCTAAGGTAGTCCTGTCATCTCTCTGAGTCTAGGTTTTCTTCCTAATTTCTATAATTTGTTTAAGGTTGAATAGGATTTGATAAATGTAGTTCTAGAGTGAAGACAAGCCATTTGCAACAAGAACAGGTGCAGCATGCATTAAGTATATTGTCATTGATCAGGTTCCATGAAGGTCTATTGGTATGTAGATTTCAGGAAGACTGTCAGAATTGATAATAGCTCCCAGGATTTCTATGATGGTTAGCTTCCTATTTAGATGTGTGTGGTTACCATAGTTGCACCAACAATCAGCCAGGATAGCCTCTAATTCCTTTTGTATTCATCAGCATTACAACTATGGTGTGTAAGGTGAATATAAAGAAGACTCAAATGTGGAAAAATGGGGACAGTAATTCACTGTTGGTGGAGCTGGAACCGATCCAACCATTTTGGAGAGCAAGTTGGAACTATACCCAGAGAGTTATAAAACTATGTATAACTTAAATCCAGCAATACTATTGCTAAGGTCTGTTTCCCAAGGAGATTGGGAAATGGAAAAGAAGCCTTATGTTCTAAAATATTTATAGCAGCTCTCTTTGTGGTGGCAAACAATTGGAAACTGAGAGGATGCCCATCAGTTGGGGAATGGCTAAACAAATTGTATTATATGATTGTGGTGGAATACTACCGTGCCATAAGAAATGAAGAACAAAATGATTGAAATGAGTAGAATCAGGAGAACATTATACACAGCAATAGAAATAACATTAGAAAAATAAACTGAGAATGTTACATTTGGGAAATGAACAGAAGAATAAAATATGAGACAGTTTATATGAACATGTTGGCCTGTGTGACTATTTCCTATGTGCATATGGTGGACAGGATCGATTAGATAGATGTGAAGAAAAGTTAAGTTAAACATATAACAACTCTAATTTCATTTGCATAATATCTTCTTTTTCTTTACATATGGATATGCTTGTTTCATTTGGATTTATAAACATTTAGAATAATAATAAAAAGGAAAACAGGAATTCAGGTTATACAGTTTATACAAAAGGGTATATTTCAATAGAATTTTGTGATGAGCAGGAAGTCATTTTGATGGTAGGAGAGGGAGTACCTTTGCTATTGGTTGAGGGTTCAGTTTATGTTCATTATCCAACGACTGAGGGTGAGAATGATACATGCCTGGAGTACTGTGAATAAGTGCCATCCAGAAATGAATGATAAGAAACTGGATAAACTCAGCAGGTGATATGGGAACGATGACTAGAGAGTTGGAATATTTCATTTAGGAACAAATTAGTGACCTTAGAGTTGGCAGAAGGTCTACCAAAGGAGATGAAGTAAGGAATGTAAGGATAATGTAAGGAAAGTTAGGAATGTAAAAAATAGTCCTATAAAAATAGTGTAAGGAATCCTAAAGCTCAGAATGAGCTGAGGCTGGTGAAGCAAGCTAGCCCAATAACAAGTTGTCAGTTTTTAGTTATCTTAGGGGAAGAAGGAAGATCCAAGAGAGGATAGGACCTATGCTTAGAGTGGATTGGATGATGATAACTGATAACAGAAAAGACTGAATTACTTAACTCATATTATGTTTCTGTTCTCTCTGTAAAGGAAAATGACCATACACAAAATGACAAAACCCCAAATTACTAATAGGGTGCTAAGATCCAAGAACAATTAAGTTAGAGAATACCTAGTTACCCTTTATGAATATTTAAGTCACCTGATCCAGATGAATTATAACGATGGATACTGAAAGAATCCTTATATCTTACTTCCTGTCACATAAGCAATAGTCCAGTGATACTGGCCTTTTAACCCATGAATAAGACATTCTGTCTGGGCATTTTCTCTGGCTTCTGAATTTTCAACTCCCCATGTCTGGAATTCTCTTCTTCTCTTCCACCTACTGATCTCTCTGACTTCCTTTAATTCTCAACTAAAATCCCATCTTCTACAGGAAGCCTTTCTCAATCTCTCTTAATTTCAATGTCTTCTTTCAGGTAATTATCTTTTATTTATCCTGTACAAATCTTGCTTTGTATATATTTGTTTATATGTTATCTCCCTCATTAAACTGTGACCTTTTTGAGGGCAGGGAAAAATTTTTCCCTCTTTTTTGAATTCCTGGTGCCTGGCACATATTAGGTGCTTAATAAATGTTTATTGATTGAAATATAATTGCTGAGTCACTGTGACATTTGAAAGCTTATGGGAAATGAAAGAGGCCTGTGTCACCCATAGCTAGTCAGGTAGAAACAGCACTGCCCAAGAACTCATCAGATACCAAACCTCCTTCAGGTACAGAAATCATGTTAACTTGGAAGGCTAAAGGATAGACTTGTATAGACACCTTGTGCTTCTTGCTTTTGGAGGAGAGCTTGTAGATCCAGTTGAACCTGAGTGACTCTGACTCTCTCTCTCTCTCTCTCTCTCTCTCTCTCTCTCTCTCTCTCTGTCTCTTATACACAT
>NC_058130.1:644335569-644351992 GCF_016433145.1 Gracilinanus agilis
CTCTCTCTCTCTCTCTCTCTCTCTCTCTCTCTCTCTCTCTCTCTCTCTCTCTCTCTCTCTCTCTCATCTGCATAGAGTCAGTAAGTGAACTCATGGGAGATCACTGAAAAAATCTCAAGAGAAGAGGGAAGGACATAGCTTTGGAGGTACACCTGCATTTAGGGGAATAAGGATTCAGGAAAAGAGACTGAGAAGTGTTAATTGGCAAAAGAAGCAGAGTCACAAAAACCCAGATAAGAGAGTGTTGTAGATCTCTCAGACAGGAGAGAATAGCTGGCAGTGTCTTATGCTACAGAGAGGTCAAGAAGGATGAGGGCTGAGAAAAAGCCATCAGATTTGATAAAGAGATCATAGACAACTTTGTAGAAAGCAGTTTCTATTGAATAATAAAACAGGGAGCTATATTACAGGGTCAGAAAAGTTCATAAGAAGGAAGGAAATGGAAGCAATGAATATAAATAACATTTTCTAGAAGTTTGTTCATGAAAGAGAAGAGAAATATAAGATGGCAGCTTGAGAAAATGGCAAGAAGACTTTTTTTTTAAACTCTTTCCTTCTGTCCTGGAATTAATGTTATATATTGGTTCTAAGGCAGAAGAGTGGTAAGGGCTAGGCAATGGGGATCAAGTGACTTGCCCAGGGTCACACAGCTAGGAAGTAGCTGAGGTCAGATTTGAACCTAAGACCTCCCATCTCTAGGCCTAACTCTCAATCCACTGAGCCACCCAGCTGCCCCCAGGAGGAGACTTTTTTTTTAAACCCTTGTACTTCGGTGTATTGTCTCATAGGTGGAAGATTGGTAAGGGTGGGCAATGGGGGTCAAGTGACTTGCCCAGGGTCACACAACTGGGAAGTGGCTAAGGCCGGGTTTGAACCTAGGACCTCCTGTCTCTAGGCCTGACTCTCACTCCACTGAGCTACCCAGCTGCCCCTGGAGGAGACTTTTTAAAGGATGGAGACCCTTCATATTTGTACACAGCAAGGAAGAATCCAGTAGAGGGAGAGATAGAAAATTAGAGAAATAAAGGGAATGATTTTGGGGACAATCTGCCAGAAGAGATGGGAAGAATTGTGTGGAAATGTGATCAAGGGTACAAGTAGAAGGGTTGGCTTTGTCAAGATGAGTCATTCCTTCATGAGAGACCAGAATAAAGAGAAGAGGCAATGATGACAAGCAGTTTTTCAGATGTAGATTAGAGGAGGAAAGGGAGCTAGTGGTGAATAGCCTCTAATTCTCAGTAAAATAAGAGGTTAAGGCCTTTTGTTGGAGAGAGAGTGGTATGGAAAGTCTGAGAAGAGAAGAAAAATTGTAATACTTGACAGTATAAGATGGGTTTGTGAAGGGAGAGATCATATACGGTATGAAGAAAAGGAGAATTCCACAGAATGGAATGAATTTGAGTGGATGTAGGGAACCCAAGGGTATTGGTTTGGAGAAAAAAGCAAATTTGTTGGCTGGAACAGAGAAGGCTTAAAATGTAATGCAATGTAAAATACACATGAAAAGGTAAGGTGGAATTAAATTGTGAACAGCCTAAATGTCAGACTGAGGAGCTTGTACTTTATCCTAGAGGCAATAAGAAGCCGCTTCAGAGTTTTATGCCTGGATCAATTCTATGCCTTAGGAAGATTGTTTCAGCAACTGTGTAGTGGAGAAGTATAAAACTCACTGCTGGCATGGAGAATTTTATGGAATGAAAATTGGTAGGAGATTAGGGTATTATTCTCAATGTATTTTTGGTTAACAGTATTAACAATATTAAATCAATATCCCTGAAACTCCAAGTAGAGGTTAAGTTTTAATCATTATCTTAATTAGATATAGCTTTGATCTCCCTTCTCTCTTCCCCTTCCCAGTCTTTCACATAAATGTTTTATTGGTACTCTTTTGCACAGGTGGAGGGTATTGTATTAGTTTCCTATGAATTGGGGATTTAATTTGTATCTTTGGGTTTCTGACTTAAGCACAATGTCCCCATCCTTTGCATGATAATCAATAAAGTCATATCTCACTGCATCTTATCTTGGCCTCTCTGATTATTTGTGTGATTAAAGGGGGGTGCATCTTGCTATATCAAGATCCCCCTCCCAAATTCCCACTCAACAAAGAATGGTTTAGAGAGAGAAGAGATTAGAAGATTGGAGGCGAGTTAGATTTGTTAAAATTTTATTAACATCTTTTGGTTTTATATCACTCTCATTTCCAAACATTACCATTCTACCCAGAGAGCCATTCCTAGAAATAGGTAGTTGAAATAGCATCTAGAGTCCTGAGTCTAGAGCCGGGAAGACCTGAGTTCAAATCCAGCCTAATACACTTTCTAGCAGTATGATCTGGAAAAGTTATTTAATCTCTGTTTGCCTCAGTTTCTTCAACTGTAAAATGGGATAAAAACAGCACCTATTTCCCATGGTTGTTGTATCTATTGATTATCATCTATTGTTGTGAATATCTATGAGATAATATTTGTAAGCAAAGCACAGTGCCTGGCACATAGTAGGTACTATAAAATTCTTATTCCATTCCCTCTTCCTTCCTCATAACAAAGAAGGAAAAAAAGAAGAAAAAAGAAGTTTAGCAAAACTAAACAAAACACCAATCAAGTCTGACAGTATATGCAATGTTCCATATCCATAGTCTTCTACCTCATGACCTCTACGAAGAAAGGAGGAAACCATATTCTTACATCTTTCTCTTAGAGCCAAACTTGAGAGATTGGTTAGGTTTATGAAATGGGAATAATGACGTTTACAGTACAGTTTGGGGGAGAAAGATCTAGTTTTGACTAGATAGTGATTGAAGTCCATTCTGGCTTGGAGATTTAGTGAAAGTGCTTTGAAAACTATAGAACACATGTGAAACATGTGTATACACATTATACCTATATATTCCTACATGTATGACATACACAAATACACATGTACACATGCACACATGTGATAAATACATATATTCATATATCATCCTGTGGTTGTTTTCAGTCGTTTCAGTCATGTCAGATTCTTGGTGACCGCATTTGGCGTTTTCTTGGCAAAGATATTGAAGTGGTTTGCTATTTCCTTCTTCAACTCATTTTACAGAGAAGGAACTGAGGAAAATAGGGTTAAGTGACTTGCTCAGAGTCATACAGCTAGTAAGTGTTGGGGACCAGATTTGAATCCAGGAATATGAGTCTTCCAGGCCAGCTACTCTATTCACAAACATACACATACACATATATACGTGTTTCCATATGGGGTTGTTATACACACACACAGCTCATGAGTGGCAAAGATAAATATATTATATCCATCTACCTTTCTTCTTTTGTAAGGAGAAGAAGAGCCCGACCAATACTGCCAGCAGCTTAGCTGTTGTTAGGGGAGGGCCAGGCAGGTTAGAGGATCCTCAAAGTTGGGCAATGTCTTCTCTAGTCTCTGAGAGGTATTGGCCTAAAATTATCTATTCACCACTTCCAAATATCTCTAGTCTAGACATGTTTTAAGGAGTTCAGAAGGAACCAGCCTAGCCCCTTCCCAACCAAATGCCATTTACCCAAAAAGACCACCACAAAAAAAGAACAAAGAAACCCATTTATTCAATCAAAAATAGTAAACAAAATCAAGGATGTTATACATATTAGAACAGATCAAAGGAATTCAATAGCAAAAGAGCCCTTTAGCTGGGAATAGGATAAAACCATTAAAGTTCAAAACAAGAGCTGGAGAGTGAGAATGATCTTATCATACAGAAGTTCACTCTCAGCAATTTTTAGTTATAAGCTCTGAAGGTCAAGAGGCATGATAGGGGGATGGCTTCTCTTTACGAGTCTGAAATTATAGGACTCTAATGTGCTATTTAAAAGTGTTCACTATACCTCGCCCCTTCTGTTGAGGTCCTTTCTCAAAGTGTCTCAACAGCCAACTGAAATCTCCTAAACAGTTATGCATCATCACCCTCAAAATTCTTTCAGCCAATCAGGTGTAAAATCTCTTTCTCTATAGGGCTGTCACTCCATCACTATACCTCATTTGGAATGGCTTTTATACACTGTAGAAATATGTCCTTTTATTATTGCAGTTCCTAGATTTAGAGATTAGAAGTTTTTGAGTCCAATTCTCTCCTTTTACAAGTGAGGAAAATGAGACCCAAGGATATATGGGTAGTAAATGCCAGAGCAAGATTTGAACTGAGATTTTCTGCCAAATCACTCTTTTCACTACATTGAACTACTTTCCCCTGTAACGTTTCAAGGGCAGCTTGGGGTAGAGGTGAGGAGTGTACACTAGCTATAAATTAAACAGGTATCTTGCCTAGGGATGTTGCCAGTGACACATTATTAAGAACAATTTCAATGAAATTCAGGCAGTAGAATTAATTATGTGTAATAAAAACTGGACATGACAGTTTGTCTTTCCCCTAGTCCTTGTTCAGTTTTAATGGGATACTGACTCAGGGAGGATTCAGATTTGGTTGATTTTTGTGGTATTTTAGTGTAAAATGTCTAGAGCCATAGGCATGGAGTCAGGAAGATAGTTCAAATCTGGCATCAGGCTGTATAACCTAGAACAAGTCCCTTAACCTGTGTTTTCCTCAGTTTATTATCATTTTATAGATGTTCTCCTTAAAAAAAAATAAAATTCCTGAGTACATACTTCAATAAAATAGGTGGGACACAATTATGTGTCTACTTTGTTTTGTTCTAGACTACTTATGTTTGTCCGATTGAATTTAAAATTTATATTTTCACTCTAGTGAATTAGATTGAGTTTTCATCGTATATCACTTTGTGAGAATCTGAAATGAATTCCAGGAGGCCCTATTTTTGACCTGTTCTTTTCTGAGAAGTATTATTGTACTAAACTTGAAGCCTAATGTCTCTTGCTTGATTGAACCACTTACTACTCAAAGCAGTTTTGAATGGCTCTTTAATTGAACCTTACTTATGCATTACTTTGATATGGTTAGTCTACCAGTTGCTATTCTTATGTACTAAATTACAATGAGATCATTTCCACAAAGTTGCTATGATTTCAGGACGATTGGGATTTCCACAAGATTATCTGGGAGTGGCTACTCCCTGAACAAGAGAGTTGTAACTTCAGGGATCTTTTCAGAAGCTCCTTAATATATAATATTATAGATTCCATCCAATTATTACTTCCCTTCCCTTTTTTAATTTACACATATTTTTTTTCCATCTTGAAACATCAGGTGGATTAGGGTTCAAATGGTAGAAAACAAATCCTTAGAAGGGAAAGTCCATTAAACCTGATACAGTTTATTAATGGAATATAATTTAATGGGAATGATTTGCATTATGCAAGTCATTTGTTTTGTCTATATTTTGTACCTACTTTGTAAGTGTATATATTGTTTTTCCATGATAGAATGTAAACTCTATGAGGACAGACTTCTACTTTTGTCTTTGGATATCCAGACTTAGGATTTTTGTTGTTCTTCAGCTGTGTACGACTTTTCATGACACATATGAGTTGGGTTTGGGTTTTTTTTTTTGGCAAAGATACTGCAGTGTTTGCCATTTTCTCCTCCAGGGAATTAAGGCAAGCAGAAGTTAAGTGACTTGCCCAGTCACACAGCTAATGTATGTCTCAGGCCAGATTTGAATTTAGGTCTTTTTGACTCTGAGCCCAGCACTCTATTCACTGAGTCATCTAGCTGCCTCTGAGGCAAACAGAGGTTAAGTGACTTGCTCAGAGTCACAAAGTGCTCGATTTGAACTTGGGTTTTTCTCACTCCAGGCTCAGCACTCTTATTTTCTGACTTACCTAGTTGCCTCCAGCACCAAGGATAGGGTTTCTCAAATAGTAAATGCTTAACAAATGCTAGTTGGTAATAGATGAAGAACAAGTCTCCAGCCACTCAAAGTATCCTAGTTGTTATTCAGAATCACAAAACCTCAAAGTTGGAAGAGGTCATCTAATATAACCCATTTCTACGTAGGAATCTTTTCCACCAAAACACTGAAGTCATTATCCAGTCTTCACTTGCAGATCTCCAGTAATGGGGAGCTCACTACCTTTCATGGCAGCGCACAACATTTTTGGATAGTTGTAAGTGTGAGCAAGTTTTTCTTTATATTGAATTAAAATTTCTTTTCTCTGCAGTTTCCTTTCAGTGTTGCCAGTTCTGTCCTCTGGCAGAACATTTTACCTTACATAAGATGAGATTCATAATATAATAATACTAAAAGAGAATCAACATCTGGGCCAGTCTAGCCTGTTACATCTCAAAGTGCTTTCTTAAGCACATGGATCTTGGTAGGTATCACTTTTTGGTAATTTGATAATCATTCAATTTGTACTGAAATGTCATCCATTTTAATCAAATTAAATAAGCCAACTGGAACCTGCTGTGGAAGTGTGCCCTTCTCCCATACGCCAGTATCTAGGGATAAATCCCCCTTTGCCCCCTGCTAGTTATGGTTTTGAACATAACCTCTTGAAAATTTAAAATCGACATCTTTTGCTTTTATTTCACTTTTGCTTCCAGATATATAGCTCTTCCTTCCACTCCTTTCCCAGAAATCCAACCCTCATAATAAAAAGTAGAGAAAGCAAGGAAGTTCAGCAAAATTTACTAACATCTCAACTGAGTTTCACAGTATATTCAATTTTCTACACCCTGTCTCTGTAAAGAAGGAAGGGAGGAAAATTTTCTCCTTCCTTTTTTTGGGTCAAGCTTGATCACAATCACTATACAACATTCTTTTTGTTATGCTTGATGTTATTTCCATTTATACAGCTGGGGTAACACATATTTTAAATGTTGGGCCATGTCAATGCAAAAGAGACTTTTAAAATTAGATTCAGGCTGATATTTTCAAAATATTTCTTTGATACTCTATAAAACGTCCAGTCATTCATGTTTCTCTTTCTGTTTCTGTTAGGGTGGGCTGACTTCTTTCTGACTTGTACAGATTCTAATAGTCTTGAATTGTTTTTACTCTTCTGCTTATCCTTTCCTTACCACTCCCTTGTGGAATGTGGTGAAGCTTTCACCCCCTCCCCCCCATCTCCCCTTTTGCTCAGTGTTATATGAGGCTAATCAGAAAGATAATGAGGTAATTACGGCTGTGGTAACATCAGTACACAGTTGATAGTAAGCTTTGTATCTCCTTTTATCAGATCTGTGATGTTGTTTCTTGAATTTCAGAGACTGGCAGAATTCAGGACATGGAAGAAAGTAGTTGGATCAGGCACCATCCAGATAAGATTGAAGTGATGCTTGTAAGTTGGGGATAGGGGAGTTGGGGGAAGGGTGGCACATGAAGTATACAGCAGCCTTTTCAGTTTATTAAATTGTAGGAATGAATCCATCCTTTGCTTCTGAAAGTCACAATCTTATGAGGGATTCTACATTTTTGATTCTTGGCTCAGGTTTCATCCACTCAGTTCTAAAATGTAGCCCATTTGAAGATAGCAATTTTTCCAATCAGTTGGGAAAATTTCCTCACTTCACCACGTATACATAATTACCATGGATATCAGTGTTATCTTGAAGATCCTGCAAAATAATTATTACTATCACTCTGTAAAATCCTTTAAAATAGGATCACTCCTTTCCCATGAATTTTCACAGTTTAAGTTAATAGAGGTATCTATCTACCAAAAAGAACAACAATTGCTGTGTAGCATTCATATAATACTTTAAGGCAGTAATGACAAAACTTTTAGAGATGGAGTGCCAGCCCCCCCTCCCCGCCCAGATGAGTGCCATTTACATTTTCCCCAGAGACCAAGTGCCATGTCCCCCCACCCATGACCCCCTCTCCTTTACCCTTCTCCCATCACAGGAGAGGGAGGACGTGTTCCCATTGGACTGCTGGGCAGAGGGATGGTGGATGTGAAAAATTTTATGAGGCACAGTGGAGAGGGTGAAGGGAGCAACTCTGCCTGAGTCCCTCTGCCTTTCTAGTAATGAACTCTGGGGTGGGGTGGAAGTAGAGAAGGCAGTGCATGTGCCCATGCACTCTCTGTGTGCTATCTTTGGCACCTCTGCCATAGGTTCACCATCACTGAAAGGGTTGCAAAACACTTAGCATATTTTATCTCATTTGATTCTCACAGCAACCCCTGACAAGTATCTGAGTAAGGCTAAGTGACAATGAGCATCTGAGGCAGGATTTAAACACTGGTCTGAATAAAAATCCTACACTTTATTAAGTATGCCACCTAGCTGCCTTAAGTTCTTCTATTTTTCTGAACAGTCTTTGAATGGTGATTCTAATAATAAATAATAATAAATAATATCTAATAATAAATAATAATAAATAATAGATTCTAATTGGTACTAAATTGATCTTGGGGAAACAAAATCTATACTAATCCTGTTTGATTTTAATATTTTCTACCAATGCATTTCATTTCTTATTTTAATTGAAACCTAAACCTATGACTTGTGTATGAATATAACTTATGTTATCTTAGGTCTTAGAAGTTCATATTTTTGATGTAGAGTAGCTTAAAAAAGAGACCAAAGAAATTGGAATCAAAAGACAATGTGGTCCAATGGAAAGGGTATGGTATTTCCTCAAAGAAGACATGGTCAGAATTGCAGCTCTGTTACTCTATGTGAGCTCAAGCAAGTCATTTAGCCTATTTAGGAGTCAACTTTTTTACCTATAAAATGAAGGGATCAGTTCTCTTCCTAGTTCTTTGATCCTGTATCTTGTATGAGAATATGAATATGACATTTACCAGCTGTATGATCTTGGGTAAACAACTTAACTTTCGGAGCTGGAGTCTTCATTTGTAAAATGGGTATAATAAAACTTACTATATTGATTGTTTCACAGGATTTTTGGGAAGAATTCAGTTTATAAGACTTATCACACAATGTAACAATTGCTACTTCCTATCATTTTTCTTTCTTTCTTTCTTTTTTAAACTTTTACCTTCTTGGAATCAATACTGAGTATTGGTTCCAAGGCAGAAGAATGGTAAGGGCCAGGTAATAGGGGTCAAGTGACTTGCCCAGGATCACACAGCTGGAAAGTGTCTGAGGCCAGATTTTGAACCTAGGACCTCCTGTCTCTAGGCCTGACTCTCAATCCACTGAGCTACCTAGCTGCCCCTTATTTGATACTTTTAAAAACTAATCAGTTAAGGACTTCTATGCTCTGGTTCCAACTTATCTTTCTGGGCTTATGTCACACTTGTCTCTTTCTTGTGTTTTGAATGTTAGCCAAACTAGATCAGCAGGTACCAGGAAGAATTGGACACAACTGAAATGACCAACTAGCAACAACAAAACAGAATTTTAAAATTTCAGAGTTGGAAATAATTGTAGGGTCCATCAATGGCCTATATCCGAATAAGAATTCCCCATACAAAATATTCAACAAATAGGTATCCAGTTTTTACCTGAAGGAATCCATCAAGGAAGGACTTAAGGCAGCCTATTCCACTTGTTTTATCATTCAATCATTTTTTTTTGGTCACATTTGACTCTTCATGACCACATTTTTTTTGGTAAAGATACTGGAGTGATTTGCCATTTCTCTAGCTCATTTTACAGATGAGGAAATTTAAGTCAATCGAGTTGTATCTTTCCCAAGGTCACTCTGCTAATAAGTATCTGAGGTCAGATTTTAACTCAGGAAGATGAATCTTTCTGATTCCAGGTCCTGTACTCTATCCATTATGCCATCTGGCTGCCCACTTTTAGGTAGTTCCAATTTTTAGGTAGTTTTCACTCATCAAAACTAAATTTACTTATTTTTAACTTCTAGAAAATTGCTTTGTGGTTCTTGGCCTTTGAGGTATTGCCTTGATTTTGTGTTGTACAAATTCACTCCTTCCTACTGAAATCACCTCCCTCAATAATAATAATGAGATGTTTCTAGTTCTTTAAGATTTACAGAACACTTTATTTATATAATATAGTGTGACCTTGTGACTTTCACAACAACCTTGTGATGTCAGTACTACAGGTATTATTCCCATTAAATAGAAGAGGAAACTGTGCCTTGGTTAGATAACTTGTTCAAAGTCAAACAACTAGTAAGTTTCGTGGGTGGAAGGTGAATTGGTATCTTCTCTTTCCAAGTCCAGCAATCTTTCTTCTACATCGCAGTGCCTTTCCAGATACCACATCCTCCATGAAATATTTCCTAACACCACATACAATGATCTCTCCAAGTTTTTTAACACCATGTTGGGAGTTTCTT
The DNA here is from genome assembly GCF_016433145.1 of Gracilinanus agilis. Taxonomy (NCBI): domain Eukaryota; kingdom Metazoa; phylum Chordata; class Mammalia; order Didelphimorphia; family Didelphidae; genus Gracilinanus; species Gracilinanus agilis. The sequence continues at coordinate 644,345,742 of NC_058130.1, forward strand.
TTGCTCTTATTACATTATATTTTTGTTAAACACATTGGTTACATGTTAGAACCCCCATTAGAATAGAAATTCCTTAAGCTAAGTTTGTGTAAATTTTTTATGTTCATGCACATAACTACTGGTGCAGTGCCTTACACCTAGTAGGCTGTTAATAAACATCTATTAAACTGCACTGAATAGGGTATAACTAAGATAAATTTCTCAGGTATAGGCAGGTACAACATTTACTTCAGTCTCCAAGTCCACTGTACTAAAAGATTGCTAGATGGGATTGAGAATAGAAGTAATCTTCTTCTATTTTACTATTTATAGTATTTATAACAAGCTCAAAAGAGAGAACATATAAAGTGTTTTGCAAACCTTAAAGTGCTCATAAATGGCAGCCATAAAATAATTATTTAATAACTTAAATAACTGAATTATTATTTATTTATACTATTTAATTGCTACCATTTATAAACACTTGAAGATTTTCAAAGTACTTTATATATATGATCTCTTGATTTTTACAATGACTGTAAGTTAGCATCTATTATCATCCTCACTTTACAGATGAAGAAACTGAGGCTAAGTGAGCGAAAGTGGCTTGCTTTGGGTTACACAGCTAATAAATGTCTGACAGGGCAGGCCTTCTTGATGTCAAGTCTGGCACTTTATTCACTATATCACCTAACAGCCTAAGATGAATGGAACATGATTCCTCAAGTTCCTCTCAACTGTAGGGTTCATGAATCATATGACACAATAACCAAGAAATAATTCATTCTATTACTAACTACACAAAATAAATAATATGCTCTTGCTTATATTTACATCCATTATGTTATTCTGTGTGCTTTTATTAAAAATACTAATAGAGCATTCTAGTCTCATAAATTTAACTCAATAAATATTTGTAGAAAAAGTATTTAGAAGGAACCTGTTGAAATGGAGAGAGCCTACCTCAGAGTTAGGAAAATCCTAGGTCAATTTTTTCTTATACATGATGACTGCATGACTTAGAACAAGTCACTTATCCTCTCAATGCCACCCCTACAATTCTCTGAAATGAAAGATGCAGAGAAGTTTCTGACTGCAGTAGTAAATGGAGCTTTTTCATCAGACATTTCTTGTACTAATGAAATCAGTGATCCAAACCCCATCTCACCCCCACCATTTGTTGATTGCCTTCAGTGTACAGGACACTGTATTTGGCATGAGGGAGCTGAAGGAATAAAAATGAATGATACCATTCCTGCACTATTAATTTAGTAGGAAACCTTGAATTTTGTCTCTCCTTTAGGGACTAGCACAGTGTTATATAGTTAACGACAAGCATTTATTAAATGCCAACTTTGTATAGTAAATGACATATAGTTAATGACAAGCATTTATTAAAATGCCAACTTTGTGTCAGGCATTGTGTTAAGTGCTGGAGATACAAAGAAAGGCAAAAGACAGTCCCTGCTCTCAAAAGAGGTCATAGTGTAATGGGAAGAAAACATACTAACACCTATGTGTAAACAAGATATAAGTGGAATAAACTGGAGGCAATCAATAGTTACAAGGCACTATTAGCATTTAGAGGCGTCATCGTGAGAAGCTTCTTGTAGAAGGGGATTTTAGCTGGGACTTGGAGGAAGACAGGGAAGCCAGGAGGCAGAAATGAGGAGGAGAGCATTTCAGGCATGGAGAGGGACATCCAATTGAAGTGTTTTGTGTGAGAAACAGCAAGAAGACCAGAGCCATTGGATTGTAGAGAATGTAGAGGTGAATAAGGTTGAAGAAGACTGGAAATGTAGGAGTTTGCCAGTTTATGAGGGCTTTTAATGTCACATAGGATTTATATTTGATCCAGGAGGTAGTAGGGAATCACTGGAATTTATTGAATATGACATGGTTATACTTGTGCTTTAGAAAGATTAATATTCTAATTACCAAATCCACTGACTTTTTTGATGTCCTCATTGGTCTTGATCCCATGTGGCCTTTGACACTGTTGATCACCCTCTTCTCTGAAACTTTAATCTCTCTAGATTTTCCGGAGAACATTCTCTCCTAGTTCTCCTACTCATTTTACCACTACTTCTCTGTCTCCTTTGCATTATCCTTATCCAAGTCACACCCACTAACTATGGGTGTCCTTCATGGGTTTCCTAAAGGGCTTTGTTCTGAACCCTCTTCTCTTTTCTCTCTATATTGCTTTACTTCGGTTATCTCGTTGGCTCCTGTGAATTCTATTATTATCTCTATGCTGATGCTAACCCTGTGTTGACCTCCAGTTTCCCATCTCCAAATACCTTTCAGAAACTTTAAACTGCATGCCCAGGAGACATCTTAAACTTAATATATCCAAAACTGAAATAATTCTCATTTCACTTAAATGCTTGTGCCTTCCAAACTTCCTTCAAGAGCACCCACCCAATCTCTCAGTTTTACAACTACACATCATCCTTGAATATTCACTTTCATTTTTCTATATCTAAACTGCTTGCAAGGCCTGCCAATTTCACCTTTCTATCACCTCTTAAATAAGCTCCTTTCTCTCTTCTGATACTGCCACCATCTTGGTGCAGATCCTTATAATCTCGTATCTAGAATATTTCAATGGTCTTCTATTTGACTATGCTACCATGAGTCTCTCTCCACTCCAGCCTATCCTACATTTCCTAAAGTGCAGGTGTCACTATGCCACTTCTCTATTCAATAAACTCCTGTGGCCTTTAATTGCCTTTACTATGAAATAAAAAATCCTCTGTTTGGTATTCAAAGCATAACCTCTCCCATACCCTACCTTTCCAGTCTTATACTTTATACCATCTTATATACTCTTTGATCTAGTGATACCAGTCTCCTTGCTATTTCATTAACAAGACACCATCTCTCAGATCTGGGCATTTTCTTTGTCTATTCCCTATTCCTGCTTTGCTCTTCCTTCTTATCTCTGTCTGTCTCCTGACTTCCTTGAATTCCTTAAAATCCAAACTAAAATCCTAACTTCTATAGGAAGCCTTTCTCAATTCCTCTGTATTCTAGTGCCTTCTCTATGTTAATTATTTCCTATTTATCCTGTATGTAGATTCTTGATAGATATTTGTGTGCTTTTCTTCTCTATTAGAGTTTGAACTTCTGTGTGACCTTGGGCAAGCCATTTAACTCTACTTGCCACAGTTTCCTCAACCGTGAAATGGAGATAATGCCTACAACTATGATTAACATGTTTGGCAAATAGTGAACACTTAATAAATTATTGTTTCCTAGATTTCTAATAAGGACTAGGATAGTGTACAAAAGTACACTGTCACTGTACAGTAGTACAGGCTAAAACATTTTTGTGGAAAAAGTAGAAAAGGCCCATACTGAATCTTCAAGTTCCAAAGGTTCAGTACACTTGAACAAAAATACAATAGGCTTTGTCCCAGGGCAAAGGGTCATAGTCAAGTCTTACTTAAAATACCCAAGCCAAAGTAAAGATTTATCTCTCATCATCAATCTCTCATCATCAAGAGGGATTATACTTCAAACATGGAGATTAAAGAGTAAGTTTCCAGAGAAAACTGGAATATTTCCTTAAAATCTGAGTGTTTTATCATATAATAATCTTTCTTTAACAGTATTTTGTAGTAAGGCAGTGACTTCAGAAATAATGAACAGGTCTGGCCTGGTCAACCTTCCTAATCAATAAACTCCACTGGTTTGGATTTCCCTCAGGATCACCCTCTGATGGGAGTTTAAAATCTTTAATAATTTACCTACTCCCTACCTTTTCCAGACTTCTTACCTCTAATTTGCCAGATCCCCAAAATGTACTCAACAATGATCTAGTGACATTGGCTTCCTTGTTTTCCTCCCCCAAACACTCCATCTCCAGGCAGAACATTTTCTCTAGCTTTTGCACAAGCCTAGAATTTTCTCCCTCCTCATCTTTGCCTCCTTACTTTCCCGGCTTCCTCCAAGTTCCAGTTAAAATATCACCTTGTACATGAAGCCTTTCAAGATCCCCTTTAATTTCAGGGCCTTCCCCTTTCTCGTGATTATTTACAATTTATTCTTTCCATAGCTTGTTTTAACATAATTGTTTGCATTCATCTTTCCCATTAGATTGGGAGCTCTTTGAAGGCAGGGGTTGTCTTTTGCCTCTTTTTGTATCTCCAACATTTAGCTCACAGTAGACACTTGGTAAATGCCCATCGACTGACTAAATATACTCTTTTCTTAAGGTTGTAGTTCATGTTGCATATAGGTTCTTGTCCTTCTGCGTATTTCCATGTTATTTTGGGGAGGGAAGAGGTTTCAGGTTTATTCTTCTTTAATTTTTTTTCTCCCTTGTTTATGCTTTCCTAAAATCTTAGAGAAAACAGACGACCTCCCCTGCTTTGGCACGGACAAGAGCAGGAGCTGGTTTTTTTGCAATATGCAAGTGGCTTAGAGAGGAGGAAAAGTTCCTCCTTAGATTTTATGGAATAAAGGAAAAAGAAAGGCAAGAAGAAGTAGGAAGCGATGCTCCAGCTTCTTCTGGGGATTCCAGGGCATCTGTACCAGGTTTTGAAACGGGTAAGTGTGTAGGTACCTGGGAGACAGCAGTAGGCAGACAGTTTACTACAAACTAAAAACACAAAAACCCACAAGGTTTTACGCTACCCATCTGATAGTAATCTGGCCCAGACCTAAACTCCATATGCATGGGAGCAGGGGTAAGCACACCACTCTTCAGTTCGCTTACTCGCTCTCACCTCCAAGGGTTTCATCTACTCTTTCCCTCTTCTCCCTTACTTCCTCTCTCCTCCCCCTCGCCTCTCCGCCCCTCCGCCCTCCAGTTAGGCTAGTTGTCAGGGCAGCGCCCGGCACCGCCGGGAGTCCAGACGCCGCGTCTCCAGCCTTCCTCCTGGGACTAGTCTCCTCCTACTCTCCTCGTTCTCGCCTAGCTCCCTCCCTCTCAAATCCGGCGGGATTTCATGCAAACCATTTCTAAGCTTATTATTATTATTAATAAATCCGACCGCCCCTCCCCCTCTGCCTTTCTTTCTTTGAGTGTCAGAAGAGCAAAGGGGGACGGAGCAGCTAGTACTGTTTCAGTAACGTATGCCCTCCCACCTGCCCTGCCTCCAGCACAGCCTCCCTCCCACCTCCCTCCCCAGGTCTCCCTCCGTGGGCGGCGGCGGCGGCGGCTGGGAGACGCGGAGCCCCAGCGGGTGACTGACTCCCTCGGGGGCGTCCCGCCATGCCCTGAGCTCGGCGGCGGCAGCAGGGAACTAAGAGCTAACTGGGCAGTGCTGCCGGGGGTCGAAGCGGCCCTACGAGAGAGGAGGAGCAGGAGGCGGTCGGGAGCGACAACAGCAGCGGCTGAGGCTAGGAGCCGGGCAACCCAAGGCTGCTCTATGGATCCGGGGGCGGCGGCTGCCGCCTTGATATGAACGAACAGCCTCTGGCTCCAGGGAGCCCTCCTCAGTGCGTTAGGATTTGTTCTGACATACACTCAGTTATCTGAGGAGGCCTTTACTCTGATACTCCAAGCTTTACCCCCACTTCCCCACCCCTTTCCTCTAGCCCTTTCTCTTCTTTGCTTTAACCCTATTAATAGTCTCAATCCTGCCATGCCCACCCCCGCAGTCTTTTGACCATCTCTTTCTCCTCAAGATGTCCTCACTCACCGGCGCCAGAATAGCACTGTGACGTGACCGGTCCAAAAGACTAGACGTCCCCCCCCCCCACCTTTTTTTTTCTTCTTGTAAAAAAAACCCCAACCTTCTCTTACCACCCGTTCGCCGCTTCTTTCCTTTATCATCCTCCCCTTTTGCCCTCAGGTCCTTTTTCTTCTGGTTTACCGAGAATGTCTTTTCATCTGAGTTTCTGGGACTCCTAGAGTATCCACTTATTATTTAATCAGAATTTTCATTTTAAGCCTCAACCACCATAGGTACCGCGCAGTCAAGGCGCGCGCACCTACACTCACACTTTCCAGTCCTTAAGATTTCCAACCCAAACGCGCACTCAAACAACCAGTTTTCTAACACTCTTAAGGCACACGCGTGCTCCCCTTTCTAAACATACTCCGCCCACCCTCACCTCTCAACGAGTTTCCCTAACTCCCCCAATCCACACACCGGCACAGACACTCACTTACTCCATACAGCTGTCTGACATCCTCACTCTCACTCTCAGTTACCCCACCCCTCCACCTTCCTCGTTCCACCCTCCCTTGGCACTTGTCACACTCTAGACCTCTTTCCTCTTTAACCCCTTTCTAAAACACTCACTTTCCTCTCTCTCTC
>NC_058130.1:644352383-644375012 GCF_016433145.1 Gracilinanus agilis
CGGGCGTCTAGACAGAACCCTGTGTCTCTGGGTCATCCCCCTCCCTCGTTATTATTCTTAGTTGCGCTGTCGGTTATGTTTTTGAGGAGGGTTGTTGTCTGGTGTTTTGTCGCCTCGGGTGTTTTCTGTGTGTCCGTGCGCTGGTGGTGGTGGGGGTGTGTGAAACGGTGTTTAGAGGGGGACGGTGCTGATGTTAAGGGTGCTGCTGGCGGAGGGAAGAGGGGGAGTTTTATTTTGGGCAGCTATATTTTCCAAATGCCTTCCGGTTTTCCCTCGTCTTAGGTTTGCTCTGGTTAGGGGGGGTTGGGTGTGTGTTCCGGCGGTGCAGGTGCTGAATTGTGGCTCCTCTGCGTCCCTTCACCCTTTCCCCTCCACCCCCCTTTTGGAGGCAATGACTGGGGCAAGGAATCCAATATGGCCGTGCACAGGTGCTCTTCTCACTGGTGCTGGTGCAAAAGAGGGCTAAGCCGGTGGTTCAGATGTGATGGGTTAGAGGCCTCCAGTTTGGCTTTCTCCTTGAGTGTAATACTGCCTCTGAACGTATTTGGAGATGCAAAGCTGACTGGGACGTGTGTAGAAGTGAGCAAAAGGGCGGATACGTATTCTAGGGGCCTAGGCTCAGCCCTGGCTTTGGGTGGGTGTGCAACCGGCGCCATCTTCCAACCCCTCCCCCTCAGCGTATTTCAACACCCCTGCACTCAGCTGCTCTTCCTGTTTGTAACTACTAAGTCTGTTTAATCCAGAAGGACCGATTGTTCCCACCACTACTACACTTTTGGGTGCTTTCTGCCATGTGAAGTTCTGTTTTTCCTATGAATAATCCAGGGGACTGGGATTTCCTTACACTGGAAGCAGCAGCAATATTGAGAACCACATTTTGGACGTGGTTTAGCAGTTCTGTAACTTCAGCACCAGGGAACTGTCCAGATAGGGTTGTGTATCCATTGCTTTGAAACTGTTTCCGCTGTCTGTCAGTGTTGCTCAGAGATTTGTTGGTCAGGTTCCCTTTAAATGTTTTATGGCTATGTGATTCTTCAGAAGTGCAGTGTGACGGAGACCGTGAAGAAGATATGTCACCTTAAAAAAACAAACAGAAAAAAAACCAACTTCTTTTTTTGGATTGTTTCCTTTTTCCTGGAAGAGCATTGGAGCATGATAGTTATACATACATTTAAGGTAGCTTATGTGTCAGAATTGAATGCCTTTTGTAGTGCTATCACATGGCATTTGCTCATATTCTAGGCTTACTTCTTACACACCACAGAGGAGCCCAAGGAAGAGTGTTTCAGTATGATGAAGCTACCACACTGACCTCTAATAACTTAGAGGATTAAAAAAAAAAAAAGTCTTTATGTTCAGTAGCCTCTCTTGTTCTATAAACAAACCGTCCATTTTCTCTTTGTATACACGAATATACATAATATCCATCAGTTTTTTAATTATATTCACATTTTTAATGAAAACTACAACTTATAACAATTTATTTTGTGAAGAGCACATTTTCATTAAGTACTCCTAATACTTCCAGAAAGGCACTGCTCCTCTAAAACCACCAATTATCAAGATATTATGACCCCTGTACTTATGTTACTTGAAAATAATTGGTCATGGAGAGGTAATATCTGGATTTTAATTCTTGTTTGGGAATTTATTTGTTTCATTAGTAGACTGTGGTATAAAAAAATTAACTCACTTAAATAATTTATTTCATTTAATGGACAATAAAGCTTTGTTTTCTAAAGCCTTTTAAGTATGCCTCAAAATAAAGATTTTGCCAACATTTTGAAAAATTTTATCTTTGGAAAATGGAAATGATATTTTCTTCTGTAATTGTTACAGTAATTGAAATAATTAAAGTGGTACTTGAATGTTGCTAAACTTTCTACTTAAGTAATAGAGATTGTGTTGCTGTATTTCACATATTTTGATGTAACTTGTATTTTAATTCCTATGAAACTTGAATTTTATTGTATAATTACATATTTAATCAAAATACAGTTCAATGATATACACTTAAAATTCTTAAAAACTTTAGTTAAGACAGGTTTTAGAGAAATATAATAATTTGTAATATGTTTATTTCCAATAGTATGTAATAAGAGATTAAGAAACGTTTCTGCCTTTGTTTATTATTATAAAGTCTCTTTAAAGATTGCTTATTATATGATTCCAACAGGCGTTAGGAATATTGGAGTAAAATCAAATTGGAAAATTGTTTTCCTTTTTGCTGTAATCATTTAAAACATTCTATCAAACATATAAGAGCTAGCTTGTGGCACTGCTCAAAAGTTGTTAGCAAAAATGCACAATTGTAGTAGTCTTTTCCAGGTAGGTCTATGTGTATATAGTACATCTGTAGCTAAACTCATGCAGTAAGCAAACACAGGCAATATTTGTTCAGTAAATATTAACATTATATTTGCATACTTTCTGATAAAGACTGGCGTATGCTGATGTATGTTCATAAAAGCTATGAAAGTATATTGATAAAAGCCTTATTTGAACATATTATATCCATCTATCTGTCTATCTATCTATCTATCTATCTATCTCACTGCTGTATCATTTTGTAATTTCATCTCCCAAATTTACAGTGTATTGAAAATTGACAATCCAGAGTTTCAGAATTCTTAGGATCCTGGATTTAAATTTATAGGACTGTAGAGTTTAAAGGGATCTCAAAGTCTGTCTAGTTCAACCCCCTCATTTTATATAAGAGGAAACTGAGGCTGAGGAAGATTAAGTGATTTATTTAAGGCCACATAGCATCTGAGATGGGATTATTATTATACCAATCTTAAGCCAAAGGTTTAATTATTTAGGGAACAAAGTATTTGATTATTTCAAAAGTTTAAAATGTTTTACTTTTGTCTTAAAGCATAGGAAAGGAAAAGAAAGAAGAAATATAAGCATTATGCTAGGATAGAGAGTTTAAAAGCAAAGCTGACAAATTTGACATTAGTAGAAATAGGAAGAGCCCTTAAGTTACTTGCTTGCATTGTAAAATGTTGGTATTCACATACAAAGCACTAGTTTTTCTGCAATAAGTACTAGTTATTCAGTTATCCTTTTATAGATCTTTTGCTTCTCTATTTTACTATTGTAGCTGTTTTGTTTGCACCTCCAACAAGTAGGTGGGGAGGGGTGGAAAGAGGAAGTGGAATTCACTTAATCAATTTTGCTACTTTTTACTAGCTTTGATTAAAAAAATATTCAAAGACGTTGATTCCTTTGTCTTTGAGGTTTTAGTACACTCTGTAAAATGCTCTAATAATCAGTTATACATTTCTTCATTATTTTGTATACTTAGCATGCCTATCCTTACCACTTCCTTCAGTGCCTAATTCAGAACCCACTTTTTTTTTCAGAAACCTTTCTGCCTCATAATAATTCCATCTTACTTTTGCTTAGGCTATTTACACTTTTCAGAAAACTTTTTCTTTCTCTTTATATATCTCTTTCATCTAGATCTATTATAACTTTTTGTTTCTTGGAATTCTCCTAGTTGGCCTACCATTATGAGTTTTTAATGGAAAATTATATACTCTATAAATGGCTATTTTCATAATATTAGAGATTATATGTGATATACCAGGAAAGAAAATACACAGAAATTATTAGAAAGATCATTAATTCCTTTAGCAAATATTAATCTACATTTTTTGTTTGTATGTCCAGACCTGTGATTTCATTGATATAGGGAACTTGTGAGGGAATTATCTTTGCCAATTAAGATCACCAACTGTTGTGCAATTTATAGTTTTAGAGAGCTCCTAGGGCCAATGAGAGATTAAGGTGCTTGACCAGGGTCATATAAGGCCAATATATGTAAGGGTCTGAACTTTTTGGATTGTGGAGGACGGCTCATCTTTTACACTCCTACCATACTGCTTTTCAATAAGCATTTTCTGAATACCTACCATATATATCACAATATCCCAGGAAAAAGTAAAGAATTAACTATTAAAAATTTGAAAACTCTCATGTGTATTCTTACAGGATTTTTTCAATTAAAATGTTCTGTTAAAATTGAAGGATTAGTTTTCTATTTCTAAAAGGGACTCTAATAATTAAGTAAAAGTTGTCATGATAGAATGATAAAACCATTTAGATATATAAACATTGAATATATGCATAAATGGCTATTAATAGTCTTTTAAGAGTTTAGTGTGACAGGAAAGTTAAACCATTTAATGATCCAGTGTTATAAAAAGTATTGGATTGTCATAGAAATTGTTTGAGTTTTTTACTTTTCACATTTAAACTAAAATTATGTGGATAAAAAAACTTAAAATGCATCCCCTGAAGCTATTTTGCTATTTCATGAAGAAGAAACTAATGAATAAATCCCACACAGATTCTTTTCTTTAACAGAAATGCACTACTAGTTCTTTGGGCTGTTGACAGATTAAGGTGCTTGTCCAAGGTTACATAGAGTCAAAATATGTTAGAATCTGAACTTTCTGGACCTTGGAGACATTTCTCCTTTTACTTTTCTACCATAGTGCCATTCAGCAAGTATTTTCTCAATACCTATCATATATGCATGTCTTCAAAAAATAGCATATCTTCACAAATATAAGCATATATTTTTATGAAGGATAAATCAATTTTGGGTAACAATATCTTTTTACCCTGGAGAAACTTTTCACAATTGTCTCATTTATTGTATTCTTTTTACTGAGGCAGTGCCTTTGGAGAGAATTTTATACTATGTTGCATAATTAATGAAACTTTAACTTAGCATAATAATCATGTAAAAAATAAAAATTTGAAAAACTAAGATTATAGAATGTATGCTCCTAAAGGTCAGGTACTGTTTTAGTTTTGTGTGTGTGTGTGTGTGTGTGTGTGTGTGTGTGTGTGTGTGTGTGTGTGTGTGTGTGTNTTTAGTTTTGTGTGTGTGTGTGTGTGTGTGTGTGTGTGTGTGTGTGTGTGTGTGTGTATTTCTAGCACCTACTACAGTATCTTGCTTGCTATAGACATTTAATACATAGGAATGGAATCATATAATTTTGATAATGATGGCATTGCATATCAGACATGAAGCATAAAAAAGACATATATTTTTGGAAAGTGAGTAAGATTGTCACTGAGTCCTCTACAAAAGTGTCTGATTCTTTATGAGCCCTTTCTTTGTCAAAGATGCTGGACCGATTTGCCATTTTGTTCTCCAGCTCATTTTGTAGGTGAGGAAATTGAGGCAAACAGGTTAAGTTATTTACCTAGGATCACACAGCTAGTAAGTATCTGAAGCCAGATTGGAATTTAGGAAGATGTAGTCTTGTCTCCAGGCCCTGCTCTCCATTGTGCCATCTAGCTTCCTGCCACACTCTTGTCTCCCAAAAGAAGAAGATGGGATGAAATTTATCAAATGGAGAAAGTTCAGTGGAGGATTAGGAGGACTTGAAAACCATGGAATTCATGCCATATGAGAATTGGCTGAAGAAACTAAGGATATTTATTTTGAAGAAGGGAAGATTTTGGAGTGTTTGTTTGGGTGGGTCATGATAGTTCTAATTAAGTTTTTAAAGGATTGTCACAGTGAAGTGGGAATAGATTTACTGTGTTTTGCTACAGATATCAGAAATAGGAGCAATGAATGGAAGGTATGCAGAGGCCAATTTGAGTTTGAAAGCTAAGGAAACTCAAAAGCAAAAGACATGCCTTAGGAGATAATGAGTTCTCAATGCCTGGAGATCTTCAAATGAAAACTGTATGGTCACTTGTTCCACTTGCTGGCTATATTCTAGAAGGGTTACTTGTTCTTGTGTGGGAGAAGCTGGATAACCTATGAGGTTCCTTCCAACCCTTAGTTTCTGTAATTAGCAGAGTAGCATCCCATCAGCTTTTGTCCTATCTCATCAATGTGTACTTTCCCTTGTGGGTTGGGGACCTCCAGAGAGTGACTGCTTACTTTCAGGATTCTAGGGGTAAAGATTTTACATTGTAGACTCTGAGTCCTCATCAGTGTGCTATCAGACAGTAGATTCAGCTTTTATCAAAGACATTTACTCAAATGGCATAGCAAGAATGTTCATCTCCATAACCTAAGACTCACTCCCCCACAAATAAATACAGCATGAATAGGAAAAGCTGGCTCAAACTTTATCATAGTAGTGAAGCATATATATAAGGAGGGAGCATGCGATAAAGGGGTAACAACTGGCACTTCAGGTTTAGGAAGTCCTTTCCTCATGTAATTCTTCCTGGAGACAGTCTCGTACGCTTTCCTCTCTACCATGAAATCTCATGTTCCTAAAGCTACTTCCTTCCCTGGGTGACTGCTTTTCCTCATCCATCTGTCCTTGGTGTGTTTCTCTGCTCCTAATATAGGTACATCTTCTGCCATAAGCCATTGCCACTCTGATGGATGGTGCAGCTGCCACCTTCCAGGCCTCCAAAGAGATTCAGACCTTTTGGAACTCACAAGGACATTTCTAGTCCTGGATATGTCCATTATGTCCTCCCTATCTGTTTGCCTAAGATTAGGAATGAATGGGCACAAAAGAGGCAGAGGCAGCCATGTGTTTATAGCCATATTGAGGGTAAGTGTGAGAGAAGGCAGCTGCCCCCTCCCCACCAACTCACAGGTCTAGCTCAAAATAGTCCCTACCCTTTGCAGTTGGAAAAATAAGAAAGCCAGCAAAGGGAGAGAATGTTCCTTTTGTAGTTCATTGAGTCATCAGCTCTTGTGGCTAGGCAGCTAATTAAAGGACTCTTTGTCATCACACAGTACAAGGCCCTCAGTCACACATGGAATGAAGCAGGCTCTCCAATCTCTCACGTGGTCAATATCAAGCAGGCTGAGTGTCAGGGTATACTTCAAGAAATGCCCAATATAGGGGCAGCTGGGTAGCTCAGTGGATTGAGAGTCAGGCCTAGAGATGGGAGATCCTAGGTTCAAATCCCGCCTCAGACACTTCCCAGCTGTGTGACCCTGGGCAAGTCACTTGACCCCCATTGCCCACCCTTACCACTCTTCCATCTAAGAGCCAATACACAGAAGTTAAGGGTTTTAAAAAAAAAGAAATGTCCAATCTACCAGAACTTAAAACTTTGAGTGATTTCATTCCTCTTCCTTATTCCCTACCAGCAACCTATTCCTGAATCAGGTTGTTCCAAGCTCCAAAATATTGCCCCTGTCTGTCCTTCCCGCCCTAAAACTGAGACTTGTTTGGGCATTAATTATCTCTCCCTTTATAAAAATGATTCTACATCCATTCTCTCCCTTCTTCAGTTTATCCTTTTCACTATTTCAATTCAATTCAACAAACATTCATTAAAGGCCAAATAGGTGCTAGACATCTAAAACAAAGAAAAATAGACAATTCCTTTTCTCAAGGAGATTACATTCTATTAGGGGAGTTAGCATGGCTAGAGATAAGTAAATATAAGCTAATTTGAGTGTGAAAGAGACCACAAATAACTGGAAGGGTGGGAATTGGGTCAGAGAAGATTTCACAGAGGAACAGGCACCCCATCAGGCACCACTACCAAAGCCATCTTTCAAATATACCTCTGACCTGGGACTAAAAGAATTATGATATTTTAAACAGAAATATGATCTCAAAGAGAACAGAAATTTTTATAAATAGATGATGAGTTCTTAAATCTGAAATCTCTGGGAAAACTACGTAGAAATGTATTTCAAAGCAGTTGGATTTGGAACTGAGGCCCTGGGGTGAGTTCAGAGATGATGGCATACATTTGAGTATCAACCACATAAAGTCATACTTGAAGCTGTAGGGGTGGCAGAGAAAGTCAAGGTAGAGAGTGTAGAGAGAAAAGAGAAGAGGACTGAAGATCAAATTTGAGGGTATGCCCTCACTTGGCAGGTGAGATGGAAGAGGACTAGAAAAGGAGAGTAAGCAGGAATAATTGTTAGAAAAGTAGGAAGATAGCCAGGAGAGGGCAGTGCCCTGGAAACTGAGGGAAAAGAACATGGCAAGTGCAGAATGGTCAAAGAGGTTGATGACAGAGAGAAGGTCATTGAATTTGGCAGTAAGGAAGGTAAGGAACAATATTAGAAGTCAACAAGTGGTTGAAGTGGAAAGGGAAGAGAGTTGAATATCAAAGGAGGAAAGGAGAAAGGAAAAATGGAAGAAAAGGTTATTAAACTGATAGAATAATTAGAGGTATTCCATTTGTGAAAATCTGGGACCATTTCAACCATCTCTAGAACCAAAGCCACTCTAATTTGGAGTCACCTCCTAAAATATTTCTTTCCTTATGTGTAATACAACTGTCAGTTAAGTCATTTGACTTCCAATCTTTCCAAAAGCCATATCTTATGTAAATTAGCTAGTCAGAGAATAACATACTTTTAGAGTACACAAGCACGTATCACTTCTGCATCATCTCTGATTAGTGGACATACAACAACCTCTCAGGGAGCTTTCACAAGCGGGAAATAATCACCTTTCATTTGTGTACTGTTCTGATTATTAATAAATTTTCCTTTATGTTTAGCCCAAATGTGATTCTCTTTTATTTCCACCTTTTTCTCCCAGATCTTCCCATTCGGGTCCAAACAGTCAAAACATATGTGTTACACATGACAGTCCTTCAAATACTTGAGGCTGTCGTGTTCTTTACTCTCTCCTCTTCTTCACTGACATGTATTTCTCAAGCTAAGCATCCCCAATTCCTTCAATTGATCATCAAAATTCTCACCAGCTTGGTCACCACCTTCTGATCTAATGTAAGGACAAACTTTCTAACAATTAGAGCTATTCAAAAGTAGAATGAGTTGCCTTAGGATGAACTAGATTTCTGTTCCCTTGGGGTCTTACTGCAGAGGAGGGATGAGCAATTGTCTGAGATGTTGTAGAGAGAATTGTCCAGGTAGAGGTTGGACTAATGGCCTCTGAAATCCCTTTAAGCTCTGAAATTCTGTGTTCTGTGTGACCCATTCTAGTGTTAATATCCTTTCTGGGAAGACAATAGAGCTTAGTGATCTTAAGGAGAAGAGTATTACAGTGATATTTCTACAGCTATAGTTCTAAGCAGACAATATAAACATCAAAACATTAAGTATTGCTCTAAAATTAGAACTGAGAAAGCTTGGTAATAAAACATATGTTTATTATATGGAAAGATTTGAAAGGATGTGTCTTGTTTTAGGAAGCAATGCATTTTTCTCACTAGAGATCTTCAAGTAATGGGTGACTGATGACTAATTGTTAGGATACTACAGATGTGATTCCTATTCACAAATGGTTTGAATAAGCTGAACCTAAGAGCTCTCCCAACTCTAAGTCAGAGGATTGCAGTTCATAGCTATCCTCTGATAATTCTTACCTGTATGATCTTGGCAAATTGCCTAATCTATTAATGATTCCATTTTCTGTCCATAAAATGAAGGAGTCACATTCTAAGATCTTGAAGGCCTTTTAATAGCTCTTAAGTTCTATGAATCAATTTCCCTTCTCTGGAGATCTTGATGTAGGTGAACAATTTTCAGGAATGTGATATAGAGGGAATTCTTGTCCATGCAGAATTTAGACTAATGGCTTCTGGGTTCTTTTCAAGCTCTGAAAGCCTGTGCTCTATGACCCATTCCAGTGTTTCAGTGTCCCATTTAAAAAGGTCTTGAAGTTTGTCTTTGCTTTTATATGATCACAATGAAGTCAAACTTCTTAAATTTTTCCAGTGTCATCACCTTATTCCCTCCTTCCCCAGTTTGGCTCTATGCTTCATGTTTTGATCAATATTGATAAAGATATTGACAAGCAATGAGAAGGGCAGATTTTTGGTCCCTGATGTGAGTCCTCCTGACTGAGACCTCCATGTTGTCCACCTCTGTGGCAGTCTACTCTGCCTATTTCGGAAACTAAATTTGTTGCTTTACTTATATGTATTAACTACTTGTTTTCATCAAATAATATTTAAATTAGTAAATACCTCCTTGCATGTCATTCTGCATATTCTTTATGAAGCAAGTCAATGATAGAGCTCTTGGCCACTAGGAGTTTATCTAATGTTACCTGATAGATCATAACAGAACAGAGAATGGCTAAGGGTGAAATCATAAGAGGCAATAAAAAAGACTTTTTCATTAAATACTGTCTTTATAGATCAGTGATTCCCATAAGTGGGTGCTACTGCACCCTGGTGGGTGCTGCAGCGATCCAGGGTAGTGGTGATGGCCACACATTTTTTTGTATTACATTCTATTCTGAGTTCAATAAATAGTTTCATCATTTCCGGGGGGCGCTAAATAATATTTTTTTTCTGGAAAGGGGTGGTAAGTCAAAAAAGTTTGGGAACCACTGTTAGATAATGCTTAAAGAAAACCTCCCTTCAGTATTGAAGAGGACTATGCCATGGAAATTCCAGAGACTCAAGATTACTTTAGTACTATATGCCAGAGAAGCCAGATAACCATGCACATATTTAATAAGCATGAGTTCTATGATCCATTGTGATTTTGTTAATTTGGTGTAGACTTATGAAATGGGAATGGACTTATAGATCATTTTTCCAGACTGAAAACTTCACATGCCAGATATGGATCAGAGAAGTGATTTATGCCAGGCCATGCAGCTAGTTGGAGGCAAAATTAATTGGGACTTGAACATAGACCTCCTGACTCCTAGCTTTATACTTTTTCCACTGTGCCAAGCTTCCTCTTATTGAAAGTATAATACATTCATTCATTCAAAACTATGTTCCACACAGGCAATGACAACTGCATTATACATCATCTAATTATTAGAAAAACAACCTTTTTAGTCATGTTATGAAATTAAAGGATTAACATATTTGTCTTGCCAAGGGGTTGATCATTTGCCTGAGTATTAGATATAATTAATGAAAATGTCCTTCTAGAAGAGTAACTGATTAGATGACTGTAGTTCTGAAACTTATCTACTAAGAATTTAAATTATTTCAACCCAATTTTTATGATTCCCCCACAGGAATTGTGGAATTCACTTTAGGATTTTTAAGGTGTTAATAAAAACAGAAAATAACTTCTATCAAAATTATTGTAGATTTGGTTCATATTATATTTTGAGTTCATTAACTCTAATTGTAATACTCTAAAATAACTAAATTATTTCATAGGAGTTTTCAAGAAAATTTGGATAAATGCAGCAAGGCTCTGGTCCCATGGCTTATCTACATGTAGCAGAAGCTACAACCACTGTTGTTTGATTATACACAAACCCCTGAATTACCAGTCAATTGAAGTGCTTTTACTGTGGTATTTTTTTTTCTTTATTACACAGTAAAATTTTTCTCTTGACATTTTGGAACTGTGAGTGTAATTGCATTCAATTACATTGCTAACCCTTGAGTACTTGAGAAGGGTTGTCATGTAGAAGAATTATGCTGCTTCTGCTTGTCCTCAGAGGGCAGAACTAGAAACAAGGGGCAGAAGATGCAAAGAGGCTAACTTGAGCCTTAAGCAAGAAAAATCTACCCACTAGTTAGCATACTCTCAAGGTGGAACAGTCTCCTCTGAACATAAAGGAATCTCCTTTACTGAAAATCTTCAAATAGAGAGTTTGATGTAGAGGGCATGCCAGTACAGGTACGGATAGGCTATACTAGACGGCCTTTGAGGTCCCTTCTGACTGATGTTCTGTGACTGTCAGTGATTGCAGAGTTTCTTACTATATTACATTTCAAATAATATGCACACACAATGGTAGACTGAATTGTAATAAAAGCAGATTTTTTTTTGTTAAAGTAATATGGGGAAGAGAAGAGGCATTTATTTAAGTGCCTGATAAATATGATCTCTTTTGATCCTCTTAAAAACTTGGGAGGTAGTTGATATTGTTTCTATTTTACAGATGAGGAAACTGTAGCAGACAAAAGTAAAGTGACTTACACAGGGTCATATAACTAATAAATAAGTTTAGAGGTTGTATTTGAACTCAGGCTTTCTTGACTCCAGTTGTATGGCATTTAGCTGCCTGGTGGAAACAAGGTTGGACTTTTGAATTAGGAGAACTGGGCTTGAATTCTGTTTCACATTTACTAGCTGTGTGCTCAGGAACATTTAGTATCTCAAAGTTTCAGACTTCTTTTTTTGGAAAGTAGATATAATGACACCTTCATTGTTCATATCACAGACTTGTAAACACTTTGTAAACCAGTGGTTCCCAAACTTTTTTGGCCTACTGCCCCCTTTCCAGAAATAATATTACTTAGAACCCCCTGTCACGTACTATCACCATCCCCTTACAGTTATTTACCACCCCCAAATGCACCTGTGACCATCACCATCCCCCCCCAGATTGCTGCGGCACCCATCAGGGGGCAGTGGCACCCACTTTGGGAATCACTGTTGTAAACTATAAAACTTTATGCATTGTGGCATATATTGTGATGGAAGTACCACAGGAAATGATGAGCAGGTTAATTTAAAGAAAACAAGAGAACATTACATGCAGCTATAGATCTAATATTTGAAGAATAACTTGTAAGTGTCTATTCCCAGAGAAAGAACTGATGAATAGAATCTCAAAGACATAGTTTATGTGTACATATATATATATGCATACACATATGAATATATACATATATATATTTATTTATCAAATAACACCTTCTCTGGTGTGAGGAGGGGAGGAGGAAGGGAGATACTTCGGAATTTTGATGTAACCAAGAAAAATTTTAATTTAAAAAAAACGTGAAAAGTGGGGTTGGACTCCCTGACTTCTAGAAACCCTTCTAGTTCTAAGTCTGTGATTCTATGATCTTGGTAACATTTTATTCTCAAACTTATATAGTTATCATACCTTCAGTTATAGCTTCAAGACATTGATCCATATCATCAGAGAACAGTAAGGATATTGCATCATGATGTAAGGATATTGGCAACTTATGAACTCTCACTTTTAGAGACTTTGCTGAAACTATTCATACCAATAAACCTGTGTTTATTATAAGGTAAAAACATCAAAATGTGAATTATTAATTGTGTTACTCATTGCTCTTTGATTTAATAAATTTGTCATGTAATTTATTATTTGAATTAAAATTTCAAGAAAAGTTACAAACCACTGGCAGTCTTTTGTATGTTGTTTACTAACGTGCTTATCCCGCAAATTATCTATGCTTATAGGTAACCTTTCCTTTCATATTAATGAGATTCAGCATGAAATTTTTTACATCACTTTTAGGATTTGAGGTTATTTAACCCTCTTTAAGAATTTTTGCAAATGACTCTTTAACTCTATCTCAACTTATCATCTGTCTTTCCAGGTTGTATAACCAATCTACTAGAAAAATAATGGAATAAAAGCAAATTATCTTCAGAACAAAGCAGAACATATGTATTTTTAGAGATAAGAAAGGCATCTAGCACACAACCAGCAGTATTGACTGCAAATTACAGGATTTTCTAGAAGTTAGAAAACATTATGCTTTATTTGAAATAGGAGTCAGTAAACCTGCTTTCAAATCTCAGATCTCACTGACTGTTTGTGTGACCCTGAGCAAGTTATTTAACCTCTTTTGGCCTTAGAATCCTTCCCTGAAAATGAGGGGTTAGACTAGAAGAGCTCTGAGGGCCTTTTTTCTTCAAGATATATGATCCTATAATTTAGTCAGTCAGTAAGTCAACAAATATTTATTATTTACCTATGCTAGGTCATAACAAAATTTAAAAAAAAATCCCGATCTCAAAGAACTTACATTTTAGTGAAAGTGATCATATGAGTCAACATATAAAGTGTTTTGAAAACCTCAAGGCACTCTATAAATTTTAGTTACCATTAACTATTATTATTGTTGTTATTGAAAGGTATAAAGAAAAAATATAAAATTGAAGACATAAAATGTTGTAACTAGTGTCAATTATTATAAAGTATAATTTTATACAAAATATACTCTTCTCAAAATTATAATTGCAAATTTTTATTTTCCTTCCTAATTTTTGTATTTTGTTTCATTATAGCAATTAGAATTCAATTTAAACTGAATTGGTGCTAGTTATTTTTCAGTGGCCTTAAAACTGATATTGTTTACCATTTCTCTGTAGGGCATGCTTTGAAAGATCTTTTGCCACTTTTATGTCTTAGACCTTGGCCCTCAGTGCTACCAACATATTGAAAAATGACATTTTTTTGGTCCCCAAAGCAGGGTAAATCTGTTTAGCATCCAGAAAATAGTGGGAAGAAGATACTTTGGGCTTTTTAGTTACATTTGCTGACTCTTACAGAATATTCTTGGATATTTGCTTCATATAAGGTTTTTAAAGAAGGCATTTAGTTTCTCTTTGTTCCTTTATTTAATTAAAATTGTCTGTTGAAGACTAATTCTTTAGGTCCAGATCATCATAAGTTATGATTAATGCTTAAAAGATACTAGCTTCCCTTGTGATCTATAGATTATTGCAATAATAGGAATGATAGCAGGTAGCATTTTTACATAACACTTTAGGGTTTTTGAAGAGCTTTACAAATATTCCATTTTTATCTTTATGATGACCCTGGTAGGTAGGTGCTATTATTATCCCCATTTTACAGACCATGCATCTAAGGCAGGAAGACTAAGTGACTTGCCCCAGGTCATGAAACCATTAAATGTTTGAGGCTGGATTTGAACCCTGATTACAAGGTCTCTACTTGTTCCTTTATGCCAAACTTCTTATGATGTAGTATGGCCATATCTTTTGCATACAAGGTACATTTTTTAAACTTTTTAGCTTTCTGTTATGAAATTAATATGTGTAACAGAGAAGCTGGACCTGGAGGCAGGAAGCCATGTATTTAAATCCTGTGTCAGATACTTCCTGGTTTGTTGACCATAGGCAAGGATCTTCACCTCTATGACCCTATGTCTCTTATCCAGCAGTGTGCTGGAAAATATTTAAACAAATAAATATTCCTTGAATCCCTCCCCCAAGTAAATACATGACATAATTCTAAGTTTAATCAGTCTTATGAACATTTTCTTCATTACTTTCTTAAATCTAGATAGTCAGCAAAACAACAATAAAACAATTTCCAAATTCTGGATTCTAATGCTGAAATTTTAACAATCAGGAGCTAGTTGGATCTGCTTCCAGTCCTTCTCTGTCCTCATCTGTAAAATGAAAACAATAATAGTATCTTCTTTATAAGGTTAAGTTACTAAAATGAGCTAATGTATAGCACACTGTTTTTTTAAAGGTATTTTCTTTTACAAATTACACGTAATGACAATTTCCCACATTTTCTGAACTTATAAGATCCAAATTGCCTCCTTCTTTTTCTTATCTCCCCTTTCCTGGAGATGGTAAGCAATTAGATCTGGATTATACATGTATTATCATGCAAAACTTCTTTCTATATTGTTTGTTGTTGTAAGAGAATACTCATATAAGATCAACCCCCCAAATAAAAACCCAAATAAACTAAAGTGAAAAATAGTATGCTTTGATTTGCATTCAAACTCCAACAGTTCTCTTTCTGGAGATAGTTAGCATTCTTTTTATAAGCCCCTCAGAATTGTCCTGGATCATTGTACTGCTGAGAGTAACTAAGTCTTTCACAGTCAATCATCCCACAATATTGCTGTTACTGTTCTGTTTCTACTTATTTCACTTAGCATCAATAGGTCTTTTTAGTTCTTTTAAAAATCATCTTGTTTATCATTCCTTATAGCACAATAGTATTCCATCATCATCATCATATACCACAATTTATTCAGCCATTCCCCACCTGATGGACAGTCTTTCAATTTCCAGTTCTTTATATGGCAGTCATTTTGCAAGAACCATATTAATGTGAGTTCTTCATATCTGACATCTGTTAACATATAGTAGTTCTCAATGCCCCACCCTGGTTATTTTTTCTTCTCTTTTCATGCATTTTTCTGACTCTTTTTCTGGTTCATTTCTGTAGAGTTGTGTTTTTCCAACTGTATTCTATAGGCCCCTGAAGGCGCATCAGTTGGTCTAAGGCAGTGATGGGCAAGTTTTTAAAGAGGGGGCCAAAGGAAAGGAAATGCTCATCTGTCAGTCTGTTTCTAAGGCAACTCTTTTGAAGTTTCATTGTATTGTATCCTACTCATTGTACTTGTCAGATTAGGAATAATGTTGCTTGGCCTGATAGAACATTTCAGGGGTCTCATATCTGGCCCATGGGCCATAGTTTGCCCATCATTGGTCTAAGGGATTCTTTGGGGTACAGGTGGAATAGACTATAAGGATGGTCATTCACCACCATCTGCTTTGCTGTCTGTGTTGGTATCTGCCATCATTTTGGGGCTACTATAGCTGGGGATGGAGAGATGGAGGTGCCCTGGAATCCTCCACTTTGGAGCCCCAATTCATGCTTTACTAAGTGCTACTGGGGCTGCCAGAAAGAGGAAGAGTTTCCTTTAACTCAGTTCAGCTCAGCCTCTGCGATGTGTAAGAGAATAAAAGAAGGTGCTGGAAATGATGTAGACCTTGCTTTCAAGGTGCTTATATTCTGCTAAGTGAGGTGACCTTCCTAGAATTTCAATGCTCTCGTCCTAAGTTTTTTTTGTTAATGCAACCCTTGGTTTTAATGTAAACCAAATAAAAAACAAGACAAGCAAACACAAAACTCCTGTGGTTCATTCTCCTAGGGCCTCAAACTTTGGGGAGTAAAACTGTAAATAGTCAGCAGTCCATGGGGTGTTTCTGAGTTTTATACATCCTTCCTTCTTCCTCTATAGTCTTTGTGTTTGGGGGGTCCTCCCACATTTCTGTTGCCCCATGATGGTTCAGGCTGTTATCCATTCCCTGGGTTCATCTCAAATTCTTTTCCTCTTCTATGAATTCTACTTTTCCTACTCTTTTCTCAGCTCTTCAGCCTTCTTCCCTACTTTCTTTCCTTATTCATTTTTATCTGCTCATTTTTCATTAGGTCCCATGGGAATAGGGACTATGCCACCCAGATTTCCTGGGATAGTCTCTAATTTCAATATTCAGCCCCATTAACAAACCAGGAAAAAAAATAATTCTTTGTCATATCACATCCCCATTTGGGTTTTGAATGCCCACTGTACCTGTGGGTCTCTAAGGAATAGTTGGGAAGGAATTCTGGAGGAAAAAAGTCCTCAAATTCATATTTCTTTGTTTTTAGCCTCTATCAATCTCCTGTACTGGACTCTAGAGAAATGAGATAGGCTGAACAGCCATATCTATTGCTGCGTTTCCATTCTCTCATGGAGAAATCTAAGTAAGGTGGAAATTCTTGGAGATTCTCAGAGAGCCCTCTTTATGTTCCACTTATTGAGCTTGAGATGAATAAACTAGATTTGGGAGAAATAAAAGAAGTTCATTCGTTGGTGCTTATTGGTTTGTTTTCATAACCCAGTAAGGAAGCTAATAATTTTGAAAGGTTGGCTGTGTGTGTGTGTGTGTGTGTCTGTGTGTGTGTTTTATCAGCTTTTTAAAATCTGGTGATATTAGTGATAGCTGACATTTATGTTATGTTAAAGATTTCAAAGCACTTTACATGCATTATCTCATTTGGTCTTCCCAATGATATGATAAGGCAGGAACTACATGTATCACCTTCTATTTTGCAGCTGAGAAGACAAGCTTAGAGAGATGAGGTGACTTTTTGGGTCATACAACTAGCACATATCTAAGGGGTGATTCAAAACCAGTCTCTGCTGAAACCTTGTCCAGGGATCTTCCTACAATGCCACATTCTCCTTCAACAGTGGCCATTTAGTTCTGAACATCATTTAAACATTTGCTACCATAAAGATTCTGCTGAAATTTTATTTAAAATAAAAGGATTTTTAAACAATATGATTGTAATGATCAAGGTTGGCTGTGGAGAAGACCAGAAAATTCACTTTAATTTCTCCTATGCTGAGGTGTGTCCCTAGCGTTGTTCAGTATTAATTATTTGTATATATATTATATATAATTATTAATTATAATAAATATTAATTAACTAATATATTGTCAGATCCAGTTGATGCATTGGTTGGTTCTTCTGGACTGCCTTTCCCTACCTCTTAAATTTTTTCTTTGTTATAAAGGATATATCTCTGCAGAGAAAAAGAGAGAAGGATACATTTGGAAATGCAGGCGATATGTAAAAAAAGACATCAATAAATGTTTTTAAAAAAATAAAATGGGTTTCTCTTCTACAAAAAGTTTGAGATCACTGCTATTGGTTATGTTTTGGTTTTGAATAGCAGTGTTTTTTTGCATACATATATGCATCTCTGTCATACTTTCTTTTGCTTATTATTGTCTGAATGAGTTAAGGTGCTAAAAGCTCTTCTTTGCCTTTCAGTGACATAGCTAGCAGACTTACCTATTCAATGGGTGAAATTAATCTTGGCCACCTTGCTTGCCTTTGGAATTCTTAACCACAGCTTTGTGTTCTGACTTATGGAGTTAACAGCAGAGCCTTAGCGAAGGCATCATCATCCATTGGGTTTTCTTTGAAGGCTAAGACTATGTCTTGCAGAGGAAGAGAGATAATGTGAGAAAGAAGAGCCCAAAGGACATGCTTAGCTCAGGAAGACTTGGGGAATAGGGTGGGGCAGAGTTTTCACTTAGCCTAGCCATCATACTTGTGTACTTAATATAACATGGAGATATGGCAGCACAGTATTTTGACTTTTATGTCTACAACTTCTGCACACTGCCTCCCTCCTCCATACAGATCTTGAGTATTTAGCTTATCAGAGATGGCCAACTAGAGAGAGACTGGGTACCATAACTTGATCTATCTCATGAGTTTGAACTAAGGGTCCAAGTCTATCACCATTCTCTGGGGGTGAGAAAGCTATTTCATGGCTAAGATTTTAATTTGTTTATATCTCCTAAATTGAGGTAGATGTAAGCCTGGGCAGAGAGTACAGGGATTTAAGAAAATGCAGATTGCTGTTACTTGTAGAATTTTCTCTGTGCTATTATTTAATGAGTTTCATACTATTAACTTTGTTATATTAGTATTTCATCACATTCTCCAAATCCTCCAAAATGATAGGTAATAATAATAGCTAATGTTTATATGGTCCCTTAAGGTTTGCAAAGTTTTTTATATAGATAAATTTCACAACAATCCTAGGGAGAAGGTGTTATTATTGTCCATAATTTATAGATCAGAAAACTGAGGCTGATAGTGACTTAAGTGACTTTCCCAAAGTCACATAACTAGTGAAGTCTCTCAGAAAGGATTAAAACTCCTGTCTTTTAGACTCCCATTTCAGGCACTTGATCCATTATGCTGCTTATGAGAGAGAGAGAGAGAGAGAGAGAGAGAGAGAGAGAGAGAGAGAGATGTTTATATCTATATCTATATATGTTTTTCAGTTGTTTAGTCATGTCTGGTTCTTTGTGATCCTTTGGACCATAGGTTCTATTGGATTTTCTTGGAAAAGATACTGGAGTGATTTGCTATATCTGCCTCCAGTGGATATTTTCCTCAGGCAATCAGAGGTCAAATGACTTGCCTAGGGTCACACAGCTAGGAAGCTGTCTTAGGCTGGATTTAGACTTAGGTCTTCTTGACTCTAGGTCAGGTACTCTCTCCACTGAACCACTTAGCCTCCCTCTTTGTCTCTGTCTCTGTCTCTGTCTCTTTCTCTCTGTCTCTGTCTCTGTCTCTCTCTCTCTCTCTCTCTCTCTCTCTCTCTCTCTCTCTCTCTCTCACACACACACACACAGAGAGAGAGATCATGATAAAAATTAAGTGGACTTGCTTTTTTCCCAAAATTTTTGTATTTCAAAAGGTCTAAAATTTTACTGGTATGAGTACCCCTTCCATTAATGAAGATTTGCAGCTTCTTTGTGTCTTAGAAGAATGTACTTTTAGAATTTGACACAGCCACAATAATTGGTCATCTAAGACTGACTCTGGCGATAAGCCTCTCTAGCTTGTACTTAGAGCCTTTCCTGTTTGGTAGGATTTACCAGCATTCAGGTTGTCCTGGCAGAGCCTCTGATAGCCCAGAGCTTCCTTTCTGTCCCAGTGAAGCACTGAGAAGATTTTTGTGGAGGACTCTTTGTAGAGAGCTGCAAAGTGGAAAATGCCAGGGTTTTGAAGTCCAAAGACCTGGGTGTAAGGTCCATCTCAGCCACTGCATGACCTTAAGCTGCTTAATTCCTTTGGGAATGGGGAAATTGGTTTCCTTCCTATAAAATGAGAAAATTAGGCTAGATGATCTCTAAGGCCTATTCCATCTCTAAATTTATAAACTATGAACTAAAATCATTGAAAATAATGTGAAAGGGGTAGCTAGATTGATCAGTGGATTGAGAACCAGGCTTGAAGATGGGAAGTCCTAGGTTCAAATCTGGCCTCAGATACTTGCCAGATGTGTGACCCTGGACAAGTTACTTAATCTCCATTGCCTATCCTTTACTGCTCTTCTGACTAGGAACCAATATACAGTATTGATTCCAAGACAAAAGCCATGGGTTTTTAAAAAAGAAAAAAAGAAAAGAATGTAATATGCTACAGATATTCTGCAACTGAATATAATGCTAATTTGGATTAGTGTTTTAAAGTCTACATGCTGCAATCAGTCAAAAGAGATCTGAATAGGTTTCAGATATATGTTATAAATAATTTCTAAAAGATTTCCTAAAACCGTTTAGGATGACTTCTCTATTTAATTTCTTCCATTTTTGGGGTATACCATTATTCTGGGATGTAATACCCATTCAACCTATGAATAGAAACAGTTTTGTTTGGTGGATAAAGTGCACTTCTTAGAATCCCAACTTCCTTTAACTGTCATTTTTGAAGGGAATTAGTTGTGTGGCCAAGGGAAAGACACTCAGCTTCAGAAACCTTAGATTCTGTTTCCTTATCTATAATATGGGACTAATGATGTCTATAGTATTTAGCTCACAAGTTTATTGTGAAGTAGTGATGAGGCAATAGATGTAAAATACTTTGTAAACTTGAGAGGACTATTTAAATGTCCAGTGAAATGATGATGGCGATGAGAATTAGGTATTCAGGGTCTACAGAATGATGTGAGACAGGCCTGAAAAAAAGACCTGTTTTATGATAAGTATCTTGTCCCTAGAACTGCCCTTTACTTCTCCCTGAGTTACTCTTTTAGGTTACTCAACATACGAAAGAGCCTTTTCTCTAAAAGTCACTGTTACATAGGGAGTCCCATTCTCCCCAGACATGATTGCTAGGTACAATGGAACTATCTTGTGCAAAATCTAAATAGACTTCATGCAATGTCTTGCATATGGGGATAGGGATGAGGGCAGGGACCAGAGTAGTGGTTCCATTGATAAAAAGATCTCCTAAGAGAGGAAACTCTCTCTACCAGCGATGGTCAATACCTTTTCTGTAGCTATCAACTAGAACAGTGGTCCTCATATTTTTTTTCATTTTAGGACATCTTTAACATTCTTAAAAATTATGGGGAAGACTCCTCCCCAAAGAGCTTTTCTTTAGGTAGATTTTTCCTATTTATTATAATCATATTGAAAATGAAAAAAATAGTATCATTATGAAAATAATTTTCTCTTCATAAACCTACTGAAAAGAATCTTGGGGAACTCCAGAAGTCTCAAGGCGTCCACATTTTGGGAAATATTGATCTAGAGAATTTCCTAGAGTAGTTCTGTCAAACTCAAATAGATAAGGGACCTTGCTAAACCGTACTTAAGGATCATTTTAGGCAGTATATTGACTTGGAAAACCATGCATTAATTTTATATATTCTCTTTTGAGGTTTTATTTATTTTGTTGTCTCTCCCAATTATACTTTAACACAGTTTGGTTTACACCTTGAATGATCTACTTGCTGGCTAAGTGTTAAATACTTCTGGCTTAGAAGACTGAGTGATTACATGATTTGCCTGGTATTACCCAGCCAGTGGATGAAGTCTTGTACACAGAAGGTACTTAAGTGTTTGTTCAATTCAGATCATATAGAAAGAGGAGTCCTGATAGAAGGTAAGGTTTTCTTGTTGCTCTGGTTTGTGGATGACATTGAGATGGCTGCACTGCATCTCTAGACACAATGAAGGCTCCTTAGAGAGAATAATGTATACTTAGATCACTGACCAGTCCACTCTGGAACAGCCATATGAATAAAGAATGCCTAATGCCTAAATTAGGAGCTGCAGTAGGGTGAATACTCCATTCCTTGGATTAGTCCAGTGATTCCCAAAGTGGGCACTACCGCCCCCTGGTGGGTGCTGCAGCGATCCAGTAGAGTGGAGATGGCCACACTTTTTTTGGATTACATTCTATTCTGAGTTCAATAAGTAGTTTCATAATTTCCAGGGGGCGCTAAGTAATATTTTTTTCTGGAAAGGGGGTGGTAGGCCAAAAAAGTTTGGGAACCATTGGATTAGTCCATCAGTGCTTGTCTTTTGGACATGTACTGTAGATGGACAATGAGCTGGGCCTACAATTGAATGAAGGTAAAAAGCATCAAGGATTGCTTTTGCAAAGTAGTATAGGACTCCTAATGCTCCCAACCTTTTAAATGCTTAGCCAGATAAGAGACGAAAATGACAAGGTTGATACCCTCAAGGAGTTTACTTCTTTTTTTGAGGGTAGAACATGTGCACAGTTTTTTTAAAAACAAAATATTCACAGTAAATAAAAAGCATTTTTTTTTACATTTATTAATATTCATTTTTAACATGGTTACATGATTCATGCTCCTCCTTTCCCCTTCAACCCCCCCCCCCCCCCCCCCCCCCCC
>NC_058130.1:644375096-644375495 GCF_016433145.1 Gracilinanus agilis
TCCTCTGAATGTGGGTAGCATCTTTACCATAAATCCCTCAGAATTGTCCTGGGTCATTGCATTGCTGCTGGTTCAGAGGTCCATTACATTCGATTTTACCACAGAATGTCAGTCTCTGTGTATAGAGTTCTTCTGGCTCTGCTCCTTTCGCTCTGCATCAGTTCCCGGAGGTCTCTCCAGTTCGCCTGGAACTTCTCCAGTTTATTATTCCTTTTAGCACAATAGTATTCCATCACCCGCATATACCACAGTTTGTTCAGCCATTCCCCAATTGAAGGACATACCCTCCTTTTCCAATTTGTTGCCACCACAAAAAGCGCAGCTATGAATATTTTCGTACAAGTCTGTTTATCTATGATCTCTTTGGGGTACAAACCCAGCAATGGTATGGCTGGATCA
>NC_058130.1:644380484-644448174 GCF_016433145.1 Gracilinanus agilis
CCAATTGCAAGATTCTACCTTTTAAACTGTTATTTTCTTGCCAGATCTCTTCCATTTTCCTCAGAATCTCAGTTTTGAACTCTTCCATAGCTTGTGAGGAGTTTTCCTTATTTGAGGAGTGTCCGGATGCTTGTTTGTTCTCCTCCTCTGTTTGCTCGGTTGTCTGGATTTTCTCTGTGTAAAAGCTGTCGAGTGTTAAAGACTTCTTCTTTTTGTTATTATTCTTTCTCTTCTGAACCTCCTGATGCTGATGCTGAGTAGCCATCATTAGCCCAGCAGCTTCTCAGCTTTATCCTCGGGCTCAGTGTCTGTTCCCAATCTATTGGCTCCTGAGGTCTGAATTCTGGTTTTTTCCAAGGTCAAGCCCCCTGGTGGGCCCTCTTGCTTGATCCTCTGCTGGAGGTTTCTTTACAAGTCTCAGGGCGCTGCTTCCACAGTCGTATACCCGTCTGCACTGGTTCCCCACTTAGGCTTAGTTCTGCCTCCACCCACGCCTCTACTCAGCCGGCACTCTGCGCGCCCAGCGTCCTGCTCCGGCGCGCGCGCTCAGCTTTCGCGTGCGTTCTTTACTTAATGGGGTCCTAAGTCTTGCTGCTCTCAGGAACAGGTCCCGGAGCTGCTGATGACTCGATGGGTGCCCCAAACTTGCTCTATTTCTTTTTAGCTGGGTTCGGAGCTATAGGTGAGTGTGGAGGGGGTGGGGGTGGGGCGGTTGCTCAGCTCGCGATTTAGTGAGTGAGAGCCCTTTTTAGCCTGGAAATGTCTCGATTCCACGTACCTTCCACGCTGTGCCCTGTTGTGGGGTTCCTCCGTTCGTCTGGACTTGTTTTTATGTCCCCTTGAGGAGTTTTGTATGTTTCGGTCAGGAGAGGTTAAGAGCTGCTTCTTACTCTGCCGCCATCTTAACCCGGAAGCCATAAAAAGCATTTTTTGGGGTGGGGAATGCAATAGAAAATGACTAGGGATGGATTCTTATATCTGGTAGCACTTAAACTCATCTTTGAAAGAAGCTAGGGGTTCTATAAGATAGAAGCAATGATTTGGGGAAGTTCAAGGGTAAAAGGAACAGAATTGGGTGATGGAAGGCCAAGTTTAGAGAACAGCAAGTAGGCTAATTTGGCTGGATAATAGAGTACATAAAAGGGAATAATGTTCATTAATCATGGAAAGGTAAGCTAGAACCAAATTGAATAGGGTTTTAAATAGAAAACAAAAGATTTAGATTTTATTCTTTAGGCAAGAGGGAGCTACCTTTTAGCTGCTTGGTCAGGGACATAACACATGGTCTGATCTGCATTTTAGGAATATCAGTTTGGCAGTTACATGGAAGACATGTTGGCGAGGGGAGACATTTGAGGCAGGGAGAACTTTTAAGAGGTTTTTAATTCTTAAAAAAAAACCCTAACCGTTTGTCTTAGAATTGATGCTAAGAATTGGTTCCAAGGCAGAAAAGTGATAAGGTCTAGCTAGGCAATTGGGGTTAAGTGATTTGCCCAGAATCACACAACTAAAAATGGTTTGAAGCCAGGTTTGAACCCAGGACCACCTCCAATTTCTAGGCCTGATGCTCTGTCTACTGAACCATCTAGCTGCTCTGGAGTTATATAAATCCACAAGGTATAGTTCCTATCCTGAAAAAATTAATAATCTAACAAAGCTTTCACAAATAAGACAGGTAACTAACATATACTTGCTAAACTCTGTTGCCTAAGTGGAGCAGTCGACAAGGGGCTTCTGAAGATGGTCCCCTTTGGAGCTTTAAAGAATAAAGTCAACAGGCATCAGGCACCTACTATGTGCTAGGCATTATATTATATAATGGAGCTGAAACAGAAGAGTTAAGCATCAAAGTGTGTGGGCATCCGTGGAAAGAAAAATAAAGAGGTGAGCATAATAGCAATAAATTCTAAATGGCAAAACAACAGCATGACAAAATTCAAGCTGCCAGGGAACTTAGAGATCCCTAAGCACAGCTTTCTCATTTTATAAACGAGCAAACTGAGGCCCAGAGAGACTGGTTGAAATGCCTATAGACATGAAGCTAATAAGTGTCTGGTATAGAACTTAATGCAGGTCTTCCAAACTCCAAGGCCAATGCTTATATAAAGTGAGACATCTAATCTTAGGTACTTCTCAATACTTCTCCCCTTAGCATCTTCCCTGGTGTGCTTCTACTGGGCTGCTCTTTGGTTTCTTGAACTAAAATGGAACCCTTTCCTAGGCCCAGACAAACCATCTCTGGGAACCTTCAGGCTACCATCTTGATTTAAGCAACTCTCCACTTGGCCTTGAATCCCAGTTGCTGTCTAGTGACAGCTTGCGGTATGACATAATTTGAAGTGTAGATCAATCCACTAGCCATTAGAAATAGTTACCCAGAAAAGAAGGCTTCCAGAAAATCCAAGGAATATTCAAAGTGAAGATGTAATTCCAGAGGACATATTGTTGATCCAGAGCCTACAGTAGAAAATCAAGGAACGTTTTCTTTTAGTTCTCCATAAGCTATTTCTTTTTTTAAAAAATATTTTTTAAACCTTTAACTTCTGTGTATTGGCTTACAGGTGGAAGAATGGTAAGGGTGGGCAATGGGGGTCAAGTGACTTGCCCAGGGTCACACAGTTGGGAAGTTTCTGAGGCTGGATTTTCCGTAAGCTATTTCTGAAACCAAAGCAAAGAAACACATTATAGATTCCTTCATATAGTTCCACACCATAAACTTATGTGTAAAACAAGGCCATAATACTTGTTAATAAGATTTTTATGCTAATTTTCTTGATGTCCAAAGGGAGCTGCTTGGGTAAGTTACAAATTGGTCCTTATGTGAACTACAGTAACGTGACTTTTAAGGCTTTTTTTGGTGATCATTATTCTTGCAAAATTTTGAAATTTGGGAGGGACATTTCATTGTGAGAGAGCACAGATGAAATACACCCTTAAATACATACTGTATCTCATAATAGTCAACTTTCTGTAGGCTTTGACAAGAACTATCCTTATCTGTTAGAAAGCTCTACAATAGTTAAAAAGAGAACCCCCCCCCCAAAGTAAGTAGTTCACTGTTAAGGAATCTTAGGTTAAATTCGTTTGTTAGTCACACACGCAATAACGTTAATAATCTCCCAAAAGAACATAGGCTCCCTGAGGGTAAAGACTGTTTTGATTTTGTGTCTGTATCTCTATCACTTAGAACAGTTAATTGCACGCCCGAGGTATTTAATAAATGATTATTGAATTGAATTGGTGATTTTATAGGGGTAAGACAGGCTTTTTAAAAATTCTTCCACAAAAGAACATTAAAAAGTCATCGATTTTATTCATTTTCTTAAACTTCAACAAATCTCAAGGAATTGTCTTGGAACACATGTTTCCAATCTGGCCACCAGATTTTGCGGCAGGAAATATTATCTGCAGCTTCCCAGGGAATTCACACGTCGTGCCATGGCTCAAACTGTCTCCCAACTTACAATATGTTTCCATATCTTCACTGTATTGTCAAACACTCCTCCTCTTTCCTCCTACCTTTCCAAGGACAGATTTCCTAGTGCAATCTCTTGCTTTACCCCTTTCCCTTTCCCTGATTTATGTCCTCTCTGTGCCTCTTCTCTCTCAAGCTCAGCACCATCATTTCCTCCTCTCTAAACCCTTCCCAGCTGAAGCCCTGCTTCATCCATGGCTCAGATCCCGAGACTCCTGGCCCAGGCTGTGCCCTTCATCTCAGTGCACATTCTTAGGTCTTGGCGGTACACGGCTTTCACCTCTGATTGAAATTGTATCATTGCCAACAGCAGTGTGGCTTCAAGTCAGACAAGCTTCTCCTGTTACAGTGTAACATTTTGCTCACCCCCAAGTGTTCCCCCACATTGCAGTCTTCTCTCATCCAGGCAGCAGCAGTAAAGAGATACTCCATGTTCTACATCCAGTCGTTGGCCAAAGGTAGCCTTATTACAATTCTACTTTTGACTGTTAGATAAACACTGGAACTTCATTGCTTGAAACTCAGCTTCCCCTTATTTTCTGGCCTTTTGTCTTAGTATCAATTCTAAGACAGAAGAACAGCACGGGTAGGCAGTTTGGGTTAAGTGACTTGCCCAGGGTCCTACAGCTAGGAAGCATCTGAGCGCAAATTTAAGCCCAGATCCTTTGACTCTAGACCTGGTACTCTAATTCACTGTGCTACCTAGCTGCCCCCTGCCCATTGTTCTTTATATTTTCCTTTCTTTTCTTCTAGCCCTGAGTTTCCCCACAAAATTACCAGTATGCCAACTGAGTCTAACTTGAAACTGAACTCACTTGGGCATCTAAGAGTCACCTGTTGTGGGAACTTGGTATCTTGGGGAGAACACATACAGAAGCAAGGTTAGTGGCAACTGTGCTCCACACAGGGAACTTATTCCTTACTGACAATCTGGTACTTCCTACAGGGTACCAGGAACTCCAGGTCTAACCCTAATTGGCCACATTCCAACTTTCCTCTTGGTCTTTAAGATGATTTATAAACGAAATAATGGCTCCCTAAACACCAGAGGCTCAAGGAATCTCCATGGCCAGATGTGAATGGTAAATTAGTATGGGGTACGTGGTATGGGGAATAAACAAACCACAATCCTTCCATAGATCCCTTGGTCTCTGGCTTACAAATTATAGAGAGTTGGTCTTCTTGGACATTCAAATCTGTATATGTTTCATCTTTCTGAAAGTAGAGGCAGTGACAAAGGGGGAGTGCTAAGCTGATTCTGATTAGTTAGGATGAACCAGCTGGTGAAGTAAAGATGACAGCAACATTGGCGTACAAAGACCATGCCATCTTAGATTCTGTGATGAATAAGGAGAGAACTGCTATGGGGCATTATCAGAGTATATTCCAAGTTCAGTGATAGAGAACATCCTATAGATGTGTTGGTAAACCTATGACACGTGTGCCAGAGTGTGCTGGAGGGGGCTGCTCCCCTCCCCTTCTCCACACACACCTGAGGATATTTCTCACATGACCTGTCTCTCTTCCCAGCAGCCCAATGGGAGTGCTTCCTCCCTCCCCTGTCTGGGGTAAGGTGGGAGGTTCACATGTGGGGTGAGGGTTGCAGTTTGGACACTCGGTCTTCAAAAGATTCACCATCACTGTCCTATGATCTGAGACTAAAAGTGAAGCCATCTTAGGAGGAATGGGAGGCTTTCTCAAAAAGGAATTTATGCTAATGGCCACAACTGATACTAAAGAAGAGGAAAAGTGGGAGGTGACTAGAGAGGGTGATGTAGATAAACAGAGAATTTAACAACTTATATTTAGAAGGGACAGGTATAAGAGATGAAGACATGTAATTGAGGATGTATATAAAAAAGTGATCACGTCTATCCTTTATTAATAGCTTCAGGAACACCAATGCACAATATGACCTTGTGATTAATACTGTGTTAATAAAAAGTAAAAAAACCCAACAGTCCAGTGATTTTCTCAGTGTAGGGAGTTCTTGGTAAGCAAAACTCTTCTACAAATGCAGATTGTCAACTTCAGCAATTATTAATCTTAGAGAGTTGACTCAGGGTACCAATCATATAAGTGTCCTGCAGATAATATACATAAGGGGGCAGAACATGAGTTCAGATTTTTTGATGCTTTGGTTGGTTCCCTATCCATTACACTAGACTGCTTCTCATGAGAAGCTACATGACATGATAATGATTATAATAAGGTACTTACAAGAACTCTGTTGGGGCTCAAAAGGAAGAAACTCGCTCTTCCATATACCTGACATTCCTTCTCCCATTTGTACTTATATTGACCATCATTTCATTCATGCCTAGAATGCTTAATTAAACCTTGCCTCCACTTTTTAGTTTTCCTAGATACCTTTAAGATTCATATTGTCTTTAAGGAGGCCTTTCCTGATCCTCCCAGCTACCAGTGCCTCCGTACTTTGCATATATATTATGTGTACTGTTATGATTAAAATTTTTACTGATTTTGGGTAAGAAATATCAATTTATTCAATATAGGTCCATTTATTTGTTAGGCCAGCATTATAACCAGTTAAATGACATAGAGATACATGGCCTTCTTGAATGACCACAGACCCTATACCTAGGTCAGGCAACTCCATAAATAGAATTTGAGGATCTTGTTATTCAGCTTCTCCCTTGAACATCCCAGTACATTTCTAATTGGTAATTAGCTAATTAAGAGGTGGTTCATCAAACCCATAGCACATCCCAACACTGACAGGTAGACAGGTGAATGTTTGCAACTATGCTGGAAAAGAATCTTTGTCCCCTTTGTTTATTAACTAAATTCTATTAAAAAGGGAAGGCCTTCTTTGGAGTTTCTAAGGACAAATAAAATGCAAAAAATAGTAGACTGGGTGTAATCTGACCCAAACCTCAGACACAGTAATACACAGTAATTTTCTCTAATAAAAAGAAATTGGGGCCTTTATACTCCAGGGTCCCGATATAAGATTTAATATGGTGTTTGAAAAATAAATTCACAAGATCTAGTTATGTACATAATGTATCCCCCCATTAGAATTTGAACTACTTGAGAGTAGGGATGTTTTTTTAACCTTTCTTTCTGTCTCTGATACTTAGCATAGTGTCTAGGAATATTAATTATGTAATGTTGTTAAATGACTAAACAAGTGACTGAATATGCCCTATATTTGATAAAGAAAGGGAAATGATACTGGATTACAGGGAAGTTGGAAGGGATCAATTATTTTGCTTCTGCTTTTTTTTCCTGCTGAAGAGACCATGATCTTCCTGCAGAGCTAGCTTGCCCACAATTGGTCACCTCACCTGGATTAAGTATGCCCCAGCATTTTGAAAGATATGATTCATAAATCATGTGATGTTCTGGGAAAGCAATGACTTCATGATCAGAATAGCCAGGGGCAGCTGGGTAGCTCAGTGGAGTGAGAGTCAGGCCTAGAGACAGGAGGTCCTAGGTTCAAATCTGGCCTCAGACACTTCCCAGCTGTGTGACCCTGGGCAAGTCACTTGACCCCCATTGCCCACCCTTACCACTCTTCCACCTATGAGAAAATACACCGAAGTACAAGGGTTAAAAAAAAAAAGAATAGCCATGCAGAATGGGGTGGTCTTGGGCCTTGGAACAAACCCCAGGGAATGGAGTGCTTGGTACCCACACATACCCAAAGAGTGTTGATTAATAGGTTCAAGTCAGGAGGGATGCTTTTACTATACTGATGGGATGGTTGTATACTTAGTCTTGTTGTATGGATGAAGACAGAGATGGTATGTTGATTATACTAATGAATGACATCAAGTACCAAGAGACAGGTAATACATTAGATCCAATAGAAAGCTAATTAGGAAAGAAAAACACACTGGATCTGGAATGAGTTCCAGTTCAACTTCTGATGTTTAGCATCCATGTGACTGATCAAGTCACTTAACTTCCCTGGGATTCCTCCATTATAAAATGAAGGGGTCGGAATAGATGGCACAGTGGATAGACTGCTGGATCTGAAGTCAGGAAGACTCACCTCTCACAGTTCAAAGCTGGCCTCAGGCACTAGCTATGTGACTCTGGGCAAATCACTCAACCTGTTTGCCTCAGTTTCCTCAACTGTAAGATGAGATGGAGAAAGAAATGGCAAATCATTCAAGTATCTTTGCTAAGAAAACCCCAAATAAGCCATGAAGAGTTGAATATGATTGAACAACCAGAAGATCTTCCTTCTAGCTCTAGATTTTTGATATTATGATTCTCAAACATTCCAAACAGCCTGGAATAGTATTTTGTAATGGAAAGGACACTGGATAGAAAGTCAGAGAACCTGTAACTTGAATTATTTTTCTTGCTTTTCTACTTATTACCTGGGGGATGTTGGGTAAGTTAATTTACTTCTTGGATTTAGGTTTTCAAATTGAGGAAATGGGGGGGGTGTGGAATATATTATCTCAAAAATTGGATGATGACTAGTTCAAAATCTATGATCCAATGAACATTAAGTAGGCTAAAGTTAACAAGATGGAGTTGAATGGGGATAACTTGGTTTCACTTGAGGTCAAAGTATTAAAGTGCATGTGGTAAGGATGGGCAATGGGAGTCAAGTGACTTGCCCAGGGTCACACAGCTCGAAAGTGTCTGAGGCCGGATTTGAACCTAGGACCTCCTGTCTCTAGGCCTGACTCTCAATCCACTGAGCTACCCAGCTGTCCCAGTGATAGTTTTTTTAAACCCTTCCCTTTTTAGAATTGATACCAAGTATCAATATCAAGGCAGAAGAGTGGTAAGGACTAGGTAATTGAGTTTAGGGGTCTTGCTTAGGGTCATATAGCCAGGAGCCAGGAAATATCTGAGGTCACATATAAAACCAGAACCTCCCTACTTCAGGCCTGGCTCTCTGTCCAATGAGCCACTTAGCTGCCCCTAGAATAATTTTACTGAACATGTTGAGGCTGTGGCCACTTTGTGGTGCTGCATTTGAAATCTAGATGCAGCCTACATGAACTTTTAGCTTACATGAGTTATTGGGCTCAATGTGGGATTTAGATATGAGGTGTGTGTGTGTGTGTGTGTGTGTGTGTGTGTGTGTGTGTATGTGTGTGTGTGTGTGTGCGCGCGCGTGTGTGTTTTCCAGTTATCTACAACACCTATTCCAGATCAGCTGGGAGTCTTAATAGTCTTCTGAAATCAGTTTGCACCTTTTAGGACACAACTGAGAGGTGAATTTAAAAAGTAACATAGTTAATTAGGATTAAAATAATTAATCAAGGAATAGAGAAACAATTTCACACACATTCCTGAAGGATTACAATCTAATCTTCTCTAATCCTTGAGTACATTGAGATCCTGTGCAATGGAGGGAGGGAAAAGCCACAGCCTCTTAGGTTCACTCCCTACTTTAGGGGGTGGGCATGGCAAAGTCACTGCTATACCGGTGGGCTGAGAGGAAGATAGATCTCCTCATATATCTGGTCCCTGCAACTTTTTATTACTTGAGTCAGTCCTCTTACCTTTTATCCCCTACTCCACCCCTCCTGTCATGTATTTTATGATCTAGTGATTCTGGCTTCCTTGCTGTTCCTTGAACAAGACACACCATCTTCTTATTCTGGGCAGTTTCACTTACTATCCTCCATGTCTAGAACACTGTACTTCATCTGTTTTATGGTTGTCCTAGTTTCCTTCAGGTCCCAGTTAAAATATCTTTTATAAGAAGTCTTTTCCAATTCCTCTTTAAAAACTCCACCAACAACCCTTACTTTCTTTCTTAGAATCTAAATATTAGTTCCAAGGCAGAAGAGTAGTAAGGGCTAGGCAATGGGGTTAAGTGACTTGCTCAAGGTCATATAGCTAGGAAGTGTCTGAGGTCAGATTTGAACCTGGACTTCCCAGCTCCATCCAAACCCTTTTAATGCTAGTGTCTTCTTTCTGTTCAGACTTGTTCTTGAGTTCAGACTTTCTTTTGCCTCTCTTTGTATCCCAAAGGCTTAGCACAATGCTGACCACATAATAAGCATTTAATAATTGCTTATTGACTGATTCTCAGTTTTTTCTCGGTCCCCATCAAGCAGCTTCATGGCTACGTGGCAGCAACAGTCTTCCAATTACAACCGTATTTGTTTCTTCTACAAAGCTCTCTCTTCTCTCCTCTTAAA
Organism: Gracilinanus agilis; assembly: GCF_016433145.1. NCBI lineage: Eukaryota > Metazoa > Chordata > Mammalia > Didelphimorphia > Didelphidae > Gracilinanus > Gracilinanus agilis. The sequence continues at coordinate 644,390,103 of NC_058130.1, forward strand.
TCTCTGTTTACTAACCAGAATATTTGCATCTTGATTTAGTTAACATATGTTGCAAGCATTTAGTCTCATGGGAAATGGAGTCCTAGGAAACTTCTCTCAATGAATAATTGCTCTCTAGGACCAGATATCATAGGATGTTTAGCTCTTTCTATGTTTCACCTTGGGCCTGGCCATGACCCAGAGAAGGGTGGTCAGTATGGCAAGGGGACAAGAAACTATGTCGTATTAAGATTTCTTGAAATAACTGAGAATGGTTTTGCAAGGAGAAGAGGAAATCATGGTAGGGGGAGGGAAACATAAAAGCAACCCTCAAATATTCAGAGGATTGTCATATCAAAGATGAAATAGGCTCATCTTTCTTGTCTTCCCAGGGAAGAACTAGGATCAATGGAGTAGAAATTCCAGTGAGGCCGATTTCAGTTCAGCCTAAAAAAATAAGAGTTGCCCCAAAATGGAATGGAGTCCTTTGGAGGATAGTAAAGGATGTTTCTAGGCTATGAGAAAACATGTTTAGGTTTGTCTTCTAATTCTCAGTCTATGATAATAATTATGTGATGAAAATACTTCTTTTAAGGGCCAAATTATGTGTAGTGTAGGCTATGATGTGCTTTTATAACATGGTTTAGTACAGTAATAATCATAGTTTTAAAAAGTAACAAAATAATCTCAGCCTTGTTAAATGCTTGGATAAAATAGTTATTAATCATAGTTTATGTATCGATTCATTTATTTATGCATTCATTTAACAACTAGTTAGTGAGTGCCTAGTGTTTAAAAAATTCCCTCATCATTTAGAACAGTGATTCCCAAAGTGGGCACCACCGCCCCCTGGTGGGTGCTGCAGCGATTCAGGATGGTGGTGATGGCCACAGGTGCATTTATCTTTCCTATTAATTGCTATTAAAATTTAAAAAAAATTAATTTCCAGGGGGCTAAGTAATATTTTTTTCTGGAAAGGGGGTGGTAGGCCAAAAAAGTTTGGGAACCATTGATTTAGAACAACACTACTTGGAGCTGGAGGTTGCAGTCTCAAAGGCTTGACTACACTGTGGGAGATTGATTGGCAGAACTCTAGAACCCACAACAAATCTTGGGGGCGGGGAGGAATTGTTGGCAAGGTCTCTTTCTTTTACACTTTGCTTTCCTTCTCAGTATTCCTTCATCTTGTGGGTGGGCAGCAACACTGAATTATTCTTTCCTTGCACAGTCTATATGTTGTGACCTATGCTGATCATGTTGTAATTTCCCTCTTTTAAGCCTTCTTTGTATAGCTTGCAAGGAACCTGCATCATTAGTGGCCAAAGAATCAATGGCCTCAGAAGAGAATCTTGCCTTCCTTTCCTCCACCCCCCCCCCCATTTTTTCTTAACCAGGCATATATTTGTTGAGTGGCTTTTTTGCATTTTATGTCAGTGTTATGTCACTGCATTCCCGTGATGTTTTGAACTTTCAATTGAAATTGAGTAGTAATAGGCAGGGTGCTTCTTGGGTTTGTTCTAATTGGAGGTTCTCTCAACTCCCCCAATGAGAGTATGCTAACATCCAATTGATGTCTTAGAATGAGGAAGTAATGTGAAATTCACCTGGGCAGCAATCTTATGGCAGTTGCTGCCATGGGAATTTCTGGGATGGTTGACTGTACACTGCCCTCTTTTGACCAGGAGGTTTTAAGGAGATTAAAAAAATACATAATTTTAAAAGAGGTAGCTATAATTTTAAGGTCTCTACCCAGCAAGGGACTTGTCTGACATTTAACAAGTCAACTATTATGGTATTTTATCTTTATAGTTGTCCAATTCCAATTCACAATTGATTTTCCAAAGAAAATATTATGAAAGTTATGATGTACTAAGGAGTGTTGAATTTTGGCCATGCCCTCCTCCCCCAGTGTAGAGACCCACATTTAAAAAGTCTAAAACCCATTTCAACTTCATGATATTTTTCCTCAATACACTTTGACCTCTGACATCTTTATTTCTGCAGAGGGAACTATTCTTCACCCAGTCACCTTGGCTTTACCTTTGATGTTGCTTTTTTCCCCCTACCTTCCCCCTCTCCTGTTCATATCTTCCAAAGCTGCCCTTTCCTTTCTTGTCCCTTAGCTATCATCCTGGTACAGTTCTTTATTATTGTCCTTTTAGCCTCTTGAAATAGCCTTGGTCCCTGCCTCCAATTGCATATTCCTTCAATCCAGGCTCTCCACAGCTGCTAGATTAGTCTTCTTTATACATAGATTTGATCATGTACTGACTCAGCTCAACTCCCTTCAATGACTCCCCTTTGCCAAAATAAGTAAACTGAATAAGCTAGAAAATCCTTACCCTAGAATTTAAGGACCACATTAGCCTGGCATTCCTTGCCCTTTACAGGCTTATCTCTCACTACAGCTTGCCCACATGACCCCTGTTCCAATCAGAATGGACTACTTAGTGTTGTTTTTGGTGCAGGGCCAGCACTCTCTGATCTCCATGCCTTTCCACGATGGAGTACAGTAAAAAAGATACTGGATCTGGAGTCAGAGGATCTGGGCTTGAATTCTGGTTCTACCACTTCCTACCTATATAACCTTGGCTGAATCCTTGATATTCTCTGGGCTTGCCTCAATTTTCTCATCTTTAAAAGTGAGGAGGTGACTTAGACATCTTTTAAGACCCCTTCTAGTTTTTAATCTGTGATCTGACAAATCTTGCTCTTATTTCTTTTTGCCATGATATACATTTCCAGTTCTTTTAACTGATTCTTAAATGGCATTAGCAACATTTACATATTACTACTCTCTTTATACCTTACAGTTCAGGCAAATTAACTTCTTGTTCTTTATGCATGGCACAATATCTCCCATTTCTGTACCTTCACAGTGGCTATCCACCATGCACCTATTTTTAAACCTTTGTCTTCTCTTTTAGTATCAGTTCTAACACCAAAGAACAGCAAGGGCTAGGCCAGTGATGGCGAACCTTTTAGGGATGGAGTGCCAGGATCTGCCCTCCACTGACTGAGTGCTGTGCCCCTCCCCACCATGCTGGGTATGCTCATCTCCCCTTTACCCCACAGGGGAGGGAGAAAGTACTCCCATTGGGCTGCTGGGTAGAGAAGCGGGTGAAGTGAGGAATGTCCTCAGTGAGTGTAGAGAGGGGTAGGGGAATGGCCCTAGCACTCTGCACCCCTACAGCTCTGCTTCCTGTGAGCTGCCCACCTTACCCACTGTGCTCTCCTATTTGACTGCTGGGCAGAAGAGTGGGGGATGTGAAAGAACATTGTCTAGCATGGTAGAGAGGGAGAAGGGAGCAGCTCAAGTTGAATCCATTTTACTGTCATAAAGAATGATTAGTATAAGGAATTCAGAAAATCCTAAGAAGAAAGACCTTATGAAGTGACATAGAGCAACAAAAGCAGAACCAAGAGAACAGGACATACAGTGAATACCATCCCCTTCTTCTCTGTCATTGCCATACCCTGTAAGCCCTTTTCGCCTCACTCCTGACTTAGTGAGAGTCTCCCTGCTACAAATCTCTTCTCACTCCAAATCCAACCTTAGTTGTCAAAATGATGTTAAAATGAAGTTCCGATCATGTCATTCCACCTTTCTCCTCTACTCAATAAGTTTAAGGATCAAATGTAAAGTAGTCTTCTTATTTCTTATGTTCGTTGTCCCAGGCATTCTGTAGTTTACTGTCATTATCCTGCTTCTGTTTCTCTAACAAACTATTTCTTCCAACTCTAGGCATTTTCACGAGCATTGCCTGCAATGTTCTTCTTCCTCATCTCCACCTCCTGGCTTCCCTGGCTTCCTTCAAGTCCCATCTAAGATTCCACTAAGTAAAGGAAGCTTATCCCAATCCTCCTTAATTCTAGTGTCTTCCTTCTGTTTATTATCTTCAATTTATCCTGAATATAGTTTATACATAGTAATTTGCACATCTCCCCTATTAGTCTGTGAGCTCCTTGAATTCAGGGACTGTTCTTTGCTTTTCTTTGTATTCCCAGTGATTAGCATAGTCCCTGGCATAAAGTTTGTGCTTAATAAATGTTTATTTATTTATTTGACTTTCTTTTATTTTTTTACAGTTACACATAGAAACAAGTTTTTACAGTTGTTTTCTGACATTTTGTGATTCAGATTCTCTCCCTCCCTCTCTCCCTCTCCCTGCTCCCCAAGGTGGTAAATGGTCTATTATAGGTTATACCAGTATTTTCATGCAATATAGTTTCCATATTCCCCATGCTGTGACAGAAGACACATATCACACCTACAATAAAAAACTCATGAAGGAAATATAGTGAAAGATGGCATGCTTTGATCTGCAATCAGATTGCAACAGTTCTTTCCCTGGCTTTGGATGCCATTTTTTATCATGAGTCCCTTGAGGTTATCTTGGGACCTTGTTTTGTATAGTCTTTCACAGCTGATCATAAGTACTGTGTTTCTGTTACCTTATATATTCTTCTCCTGGTTCTGCTTACTTTTCTTTGTGTCAGGTCATATAAATCTTTACAGATTTTTCTAAACTCATCCTGTTCATCCTTTCTTATGGTGCAGTAGTATTCCATTACATGCTATACATCACAATTTATTCATTCATTCCTCATTTGATGGACAACCCCTTTGTTTCCAGTTCTTTGCTACTACAAAGAGAGCTGCTAAAATATTTTTTTACAGGTTAGTCCTTTTCCTCTGTCTCTTATCTCTTTGGGATATAAACTTAGTAGTGATATTGCTGGGCCAAAGAATATGCATAGTTTTATGGCACTTTGGGCATGGTTCCTGATTGTTCTCTAGAATGATTGTGTCATTTCATAGTTCCCCCAACAGAGTATTAGTGTCCCAATTTTCCCACATCCCCTCCAACCTTCATTTTCCTTTTTGGTAATTAACAAATGTTTAGTGGCTGATTAAGTGACTAATTCCATCCCCTAATGCAGACTGCAAACTTCTTTATTTTGTCTTGGTTACTTTGAAGCTCCTGGAGATGAACTTCTCTAAACTCGTTGGAGGTTGGTCCTTGGAAAGCAGACTTAATAAAACGGCTTAGTAGAATCTGACAAAGCTTGTTTCACTCTCTGGTACAGCTTTGTGTATAATAGATTGCTGTGTGGTATAGAAGATAAAAGGCTGGGCTTAGAGTCAGGATGACTTGAGTTCAAATCCTAACTCAGATGCTTATTGTTGTATCACTCTGGGTAAGTCACTTAGCCTCTCTCAGCCCAAGTTTTCTCATCTGTAATTGGACTAAAAATAGCACCTACTTCATAAAGTTAGTGTGAAGATTACATACTATTTGTAAGCTTTTATATATAATTACATTTATATATAGTTAGCTTTATATGTAAGGTATATATTTGTATATATAAATGCTTATATATAAATATAGAAGTTCTTTGCAAATGTTCTATGTAAACATTAGCTATTACTATTATTAGGATTTAATTAATTGAGTTTAGCAGCCTTGAAGAATAATTAAAAATTATTTACTAGTATGACAACTCCTTCTGCTTTCCCTAGTATTCTGTTATCCTATTAAATGAGTATGACACTCCATTTCCCACATCTCATCTCCATGTTTTTTCACAGACTACATCTAAAAACACCCCCTTCTCTCATCTATACCTGTGAATCTTTCTCTTTCTTTGAGGTACAATTCAGCTGCTACCTTGTCTGGGAAGTCTTTTGTGATGCCTCTTGTTATTAGCTCTCTCCCTCATCAAACTCATCTTTTTAGATATGGAATTCCCCACCCCTTCTTCTGTGCAGAGTGTAAGGTCTTTGAGAGCAGGGACTGACTAGATTATGTTTTGTTTGATGTTTTTAGTGGCTAATACAGTGCCTGGCATAGATAACAGGTGCCTGAAAAAAATGCTTGGTTGAATTGAATTATACTGAATTGAGTCGAATTGAATCTAATTTACTTAAGTTACATGCCATCTCCAGTGTCTGGAGACCAAACTCATTCTTCCAAGCACAAATGGAACAAGATTGAGAGTGGTGATGCCCTGGATGGAGAGGACTGTATTGTAAAAATGAAATCAAAACAGAACCATGTGCTATTTTATGTACTGACAAAGTTTAACATTCTTCAAAAGAAGTTTAGCAGCTTTGAAGGCCCCAAACAGAAGGTTCCCTCAGTAAGTTAACAGAATGAGCTTAGGCAGAAATTAGCCAAGCTTGAAGGGGAGAATTTGTAGAATACAAATGACTTAATGAATTCAGATGTGGGGTTAAAAGAGCATTTCAGAAAACCTTAGTGGTGGTGGGTAGTCATAATAATGAAGGTAGCCGTTGACGTGGATTGGGGGAAATATCTTAGGATCAGAACTAGTTTAGTACACCATAGACAATTCAGGAAGGAGAGTAATGAAAGATTTGCCATTGCCTTTATTCACTTTCCTTTTCTTTTTCTGACTGGAAAGGAAGATCATAGAATATGGAAGAGAGATATCACAATTAACATACATGATAGTGTCCTATAAAGCAATCAACTTTTAAAAAAATCCTTACTTTCTGTCTTAGAATCAATATTATGTATTGGTTTCAAGGCAGAAGAGGACTAAGGGCTAGGCAATTGGAGGTTCATGACTTACCCAGAGTCACGCAGCTAGGAAGTATCTGAGGCCAGATTTGAACCCAAGCTCTCCCATGTTTATGCCTGCCTGTCAATCCACTGAGCCACTTGCCTGCCTTAGCAATCTATTTCTTATCTCTGACTGCAAATTCTGACCCTTATACCTGGAAGGTAGCCCTCCTCACCTCCTCGACCTAGAGTCCTTTACTTTCTTCAAAGCTCACATTCCCCCAATATAAGCTATTTGAGAAGAGAGACAATTTTGTTTTTGTATTTGTATCACCAGCACCTAGTATAAAGCCTGCCTTACAAAAAGACACATAAACGAATAAAAGTGTGTGAAATAAATGCTTGTTGATTGGTTCATAAGTAAGGTAGCCGGTCTAGATGATCTTAGTAGCACTCACAGGTTCAGTAATCATCTATAGACAGGAGATTCTCATATCTATTCAACCAGCCCTACTCTCTCTCGATTTACAATCTCAAACGACTACCTTCTGATTGGACATTTTAGACTAGATGTTCCATAGATTTCCCAAACTCAGCTTTTTCCAAACCTTTTCTTTTGCTCCAAACCCTTCCCTTTTCCCAGATTTCCTATTGCTGACCGGTCGTCACCTTCCTTTCAGTCACCCGGGCTCATAATTTAGGTGTTATCCTTTCATTTGTCACTTTATAACACACCTCACATATTCAGTCTGTTTCCAAATCTTGTTTTATCGACCTTCACAGCATTCGTGGTATATGTTGCCTTCTGCCTGTTTACATAGTAGCTACCCTGGTGAAGGACCTCATCAACTCATACCTGAATTATTGCAATAGCTTGCTAGTTGGTCTTTTGGCCACGTCCCTCCCAACTCTAGTCCATTCTTCTCGCAGCTATCAAAGCAATATTTCTTATTCAATCAATTCCAATGGTTCCCTGTTATCTCCAGGATCAAATATAAAATACTCTCTGGCTTTTAAGACCCTTTACAATCTGGCTCCTTCCTTCCTAGTCTTCTTATAGTTGTTTCCCTGGCCACACTGTCTCTTAACTGTGAATTTTCCATAGCTGTTCCCTGTGCTTGGAATTTTCTTCTTCTTTACCTCTACCTCTTGATTTCCCTGTGTTCCTTCATGACTCAGCTTAAACCTTGTCTTCTCTAGAAGACTTTCCTTGGTTCTTTCCACTGCTAGTCCCTTCCTGCTAAGATTATGTTCCATTTATATTGTACATATCATGTGTATGTGTACTTAATTGTTTGCTTGTATATTCTCTCATAAGATTGTGAGCTCCTTAAGGGGAGGAGGGAACACATTTTTGATTCACTTTGTATTCCCAGAGATTAGAGCAGAGTTTATCCCCAAATGTATGTATTAATAAATGCTTGTTTACTATTCTTGCATTTGTTAGGACCAGCATAAAGAAGTCAAAGAGAAAAGTGTTGAAAGAGACACTTAATCAAAGATTTAATATTAAGAAGGAACTCAGAGGGAATAGCGGAGCATCATATTTCAGAGCTTGGGAAAGACCCAACTAATGAGTTAGCTTGTTTGATTCCCTTTTTAACAGATGGGAATGCTGATGTCCAGGGAGGTTATAGGATTATAGATTTAGAGCAGGAGAGGCCTTAGAGGTTACTAAGGCCAGGCCCTAATTTTACAGATGAGGAAATTGAAGTTCACAGGGGTTAAGTGTCTTGGTCAAGGTCTCACGACTCATAAGTATTCTATTTCTGACACTCCTTCTGTGTCCTTGGGCAAGCCATTTAACCTTTTTAGGTCTTAATTTCCTAATTTGCAAAATGAGAAGATTGGAAGCGATGGCCATTAATGTCTCTTTCAGCTCTAAATGTATAAACCTAGGTATCATTGAAAAGTTATTATTTATTTATTTGAAATATTCATTTAAAAATTTGAGTTTAAAATCTCTCCCTTGCACCCCTTCCCCATCTACTGACAAGGCAAGCAATGTGTTATCAAATATGGATATGAAATCATATTTCTAGATAGAATTTAAGCTCAGGTCTTTCTGACTTCAAGTCCAAGCCTATCTACCACACCAATAGTGACTTTAATTTATACCAGTCACTGACCATTTTGGGGATGGTACCTTGTGGAAGTTTTCCTATTGGTTTTCCTCTTTTCCCTTAGGTCCAGGACCAAAAGTAATGTTCTCCTAGGTTTTTGCTGGCATTCCTGATCCAGAATCAGGGGCTACTTAGATGCCTAGAACTCAGATATCCTGACTGCCAATTAAATTCTCTTTCCATTACAGTGTCACATCTCAAAGTGTGGTCCATAGATTCTTAGGGGGTCTACCAAGACATTTTCAGGTGATTAGCAAGGTCATAACTACTAAAATAATAAAACTAAGGCATTGCTCCCCTCCCTTTCTCAACTACTGCATGAGGCCAGATTTTCTTCCTATACTTCAACCAAAACAATGTGTCACAACAGACTGAATGCAGAAGCTGATATGAAACTCAAGCTGTTTTCTATTTAGCCAGCCATTCAAATGATTTGCAAAAATATGTAAAACAATGCCATTCTCACTTTTTTAAACATAATGTGGTTATTTTTCATAAAACTATGTTGTTTATGTTAACATGTAATGGGTTTATTATTATTTTATATGAATGAACATATCTTTTCAAATTATTCTTTAATGTCTAGTATTATGAATATTAATAGATATAACCCATACAATCAAAAGGTCTTTGGATGGTGGGGGTGCTCACTTATTTTTAAGAGCACAAAAGGATCCTGAGACTAGTAGAGTTTGAAAACCTTTGCACTATAGCATGTTTCAGATAGATCATAATTAGAAACATAGAACTTATTGCTTCCAAGTGTCTCAGATACCAAACACCTTGAGGCTGATATCCTGAAAGACTGTTTTAGTCCCAGAATACTAATGTGAGTAGTAGTTGAACTATTCCTGATTCTGAAGGAAAAGAGATGGCTGAGATAATAGCATGGATCAAATTATATCAGAGATTTAGTTTTTGAAAAAAGGATTACAAATTGAGTCAGATGCCTTCTATACCTAGATCTTAGGGTTTTTAATTTCTTAAAATATTCTATTGCTAAAGAAAGAAATTTCCTTTCCATGGCATATGCAAGTAATAAAGTTGTTTTTCACTCCAATGAGGAAGTTAATTTGTTTAAGACAGTGGCATGTATTTTCTGGGTTTCTTAGCCATCCTTTCAACACTTTCAACAGAAGAGAAAGTAGACTGTTGCTGGCTTATCATACTAAAGACACAAAGGTGTGGCCTAATGTTGGCTCAAGAAAACTGTGGGCAGGTGACCTAAAATTCATAGGAAGGAAAAAAAAGGTGACGGATCCTGCTGATATAAGTAATGTGTAGTGACAGATCACATCTCACACGGTAATACTCAATTTTAGACGAGTGATGTGGCAAATAATACAGAGCAAACACAATCTCTCTAGAATAATAAAATAATTGTCTCTTCCCATTCCCCTACCTTTTGGAATTGAATGAAGGCAAATGAAAAGTAAGTTCATATCATTTTCTGCCCAGATTTTTAGATATGAGAAGCAGGAAGACTTTTGTTTAAGATTTTTTTGGCTCTGAATAGTCAAATGGATCTAGGAGCCATGTTCCACTGAAAGTTCATGATAAATAGAAGTGAGGAAATAAGCATTTTATTAAATACCTACTATGTGCCAGACACTGTGCTAAGCACTTTATAAATATCTCATTTGGTCCTCACAACTCAAACCATATGTGTTTTTATCACTCTATTTTACAGTTGAAGAAACTGAGGCAGAGAGACATTGAGTAAATTACCCAGAATCACGCAGCTTAACAAGTATCTGAGCCTGGATCGGAACTCAGAACTCTAGGCCCAGTGCTTTATCTACTGTGCCATGATGGAGCCACATAAAATTTTTCAGACTCAGACATGTCCAAATATTGATGTTACATGCATTATTAGAGTTTTAATTTTATTTATTTTTTAAAGATATTTTTCCATGTTTACATGATTCATTTTCTTTCCCTCTCCTTTTTTCTCCCCCCTCCCAGAGCTGACAAGCAATTTCACTGGGTTGTACAAATGCATTATTAGAATTTTAAAATTGAATTTTATGCTTGCCTATAGGCAATATAATTGGAATAAAAACTTTACATTTATATTTTAAACTAAGATATTTAACTTCTTTTTAATAGAAAAGAGTAGAAATATAATCCATGATTTGAAAATCTGAACACTGGAATCATGAAATGGATCATATAATTTTAGAATTGGAAGTGACCTTAGATAATCATCTAATTAAGTCTTCTTGTTTTAAAATGAGGGGTCTGAGGACCAGTTGGGGTGACTTGCTGAACAGTTTATTATGATCATAAAATAAATTTTAAAAACCCTTATAATTTTTTAAGGAATAGGGACTGGACTTGAAGATTTCATTGATGGATCGTCCTGGTAAAGAAACCTCATCTTGCTTCCTAGCTGTATGACTGTGGACAAGTCACTTAACCCTGATTGCCTAGTTCTTGCCACTCTTCTGTCTTAAAAATGATATTAAGACAGAAGGTAAGGGCTTTAAAAAAAGAAACTCCCTCCTCCATTATTTGTTGTTACATAGTCAGTATATGTCAGCTGCAGGTCTTAAACACAGTTCTTAGCTCTAATGCCAGCTTTTTACCCACCACATCAGGCTTCTGTAGTTTGTAAATTATAGTTATTCATTGTATAATTATTTAATTTCTAGTATTATCAGATTATCAGTGTAAAGAAGTAGCATGGTTTAGTGGCCTAAGGCATAAATACATGGGTTCAAGTTATACCTCTACTAACCACTGGCTTTGTGACCCTGGGCAAGTCACTAGATCTCTCAGTTCCCCAGGAAAATCTCAGAACAATTGTATATCAGCATTGGCAAAACAATGTTCTTCACTGGGAGTTCTCTACCAATTGAATACCAAGTCCAGATCTCTATCTCCTGCCCATAAATAGAATTGAAATAATTATTATATACAACTACTTAGGTCATGAATCTAGGTCATTCAACTGGACTTTCCCATGACCACATCTAATTGTGAGCCCCCCTTCTTTTAACTCTACTTTTATGCTAACTAAAGCATAACTCATTTCATTTGTGCATTACCATTTTATTCAAAATTTCCCTGTGCTCATGCAACTTGCATGACTAGGTTGTGAAATTATCCCTGTAGTTTAGAGTCAGCTTTAATAATCTTTTAATGGTTCCTGTGGACTCACTCTATTGTTCCCTTCTGTCAAAAAATAAAAATAGTTTCCATTGGTTTGCCTACAAAGCAGAGAGTTCTATGTTTAAACTATAAAAGCTTAAAACTTTGGGCTGGATAAAGTTGGTAACATAAAACTTCTTGGTTTGATGATGTATTTGCTTTAACTCAAAAGCCTTTCTTTACGATGTATGTGCACTTTGGGAAAGAATAAGAAGATCATTCATAGATTTTTGACCTTGAAGAGAATTTAGAGGCCATTTGTTCCAACACTATCCCTCCATTTTATCGACAAATCTAAGATCAGAGAGGTCAAGTAATTTGTTCATGGTCATATAGCTGGTAAGAGTTAGAATCAGGATTTGAACCCATTTCTTCTCAACTCCAATGGCAGTACTCTATCCATTCCACTTCACTGATTTAAGGAAAACAGAACTGTTGATAGGAAAAACAACGGCATCAAAGGACCAAGCAGGAGCCCAGCTAGACCAAAGAAGGAGCAGAAACTTTTGAAGAGAGCCAGAGACAGCTGATATGGCTAAATGACTAGATTAGGTTAGTGCACTTAAGTGATCCAAACCCACAGCAAATACCCATAAGACTCTGTGATAAAGGCCTTATTTCTCAAATATTTAGAAGACTGAATCAAATTCATAAGAATACAAAACATTCCCTAATTGATAAATGGTCAAAGGATATGAACATACAGTTGTTAAAGGAAGAAAGTAAAATTATCAAGAGTCACATGAGGAAATGCTCCAAATTGCTATTGATTAAAGAAATGCAAATTAAAACAACTCTGAGATACCACCTCATATCTATTAGATTGGCTAACATGACCAAAAAGGAAAATAATGAATGTTGGAAGGAATGTGGGAAAATTGAGACACTAATACACTGTTGGTGGAGCTGTGAACTAATTAACCCTTTTGGAGAACAATATGGAATTATGCTCAAAGGACTACAAAACTATGCATACTCTTTGACCCAGCAATACCACTACTGGGTCTATATCCTAAAGAGATAAGGGAAAAGAACCTACCTGTATCAAAATATTTTTAGCAATTCTTTTTGTAGTGGCAAGGAATTGGAAACTGAACAAGTTGTGGAATATGTTACGTAATGGAATATAATTTTACCATAAGAAATGATGAAGAAGAGGAGTTTTGAAAAAACCGGAAAAGACATATGAATTAATGCAAAATGAATTGAGGAAAACCAGGAGAATAATGTATATAGTAACAGAAATATTGTATGATGAACAATCCTGAGGAACTAAAGCATTATCAGCAAAACAAGTTTCCAAGATAACCACAAGGAACTTATGATGAAAATGCTATTCACAGCCAAAGAAGGAACTATTGGAATCTAATTGGAGCTTAAATCATGCTTGCTATCTTCCACTTTATTTCCTTTATGAGCTTTAAAAAATTATATGTGACTTCTATCACGACATGATCAATGTGGAAATAGGTATTACATGAAAGCATTGGTATAACCTGTATTTGACTATTTACCACCTTGGAGGGAAGGGGGAAGGGAGAGAGATAGAAATCTGAATCCTGTGGTTTCAGAAAAAACTGGAAAGATGTATATGAACTGATGTAGAGCAAAATAAGCAGAACCTGGAGAATATTGTGCATGGTAACAATAAGATTGTCCAGTGATAAGTTGCGAAAGACTTAACTACTTTCAGCAATACAATAATCCAGGACAATTCTACAGGACTTATGACAAAGAATTCTAACCTCTTCCAGAGAAAGAACTTTTGGAATCAGATATAGATAAAAGTAAACTGTTTTTCACGTTAGTTTATTTAGGTTTCTATTTTGGGCTTTTGGTTTTATATGAATATTGTCTTACAATAATGAATAATATGGAAATGTTTTGCATGATAATGCATGTATAACCTGGATCAAATTGCTTACCATCTCTGAGAAGGGGAAGAGTAAAGAGAGAGGGGAATAATTTGGGTCTTGTAATTTTGGAAAATGCATGTTGCAAATTGTTATTGCATGTACAGTGGTACCTTGACACACGAGTTAGTTAGTTCCATGGCCAAGCTCATAACTCAATTTACTTGTGTGTTAAATCGAATTTCCCCATTTAAATGAATGGAAATGCAATTAATCCATTCCAGCCCCAAAAGACCTCATGAATATTTTTGTTTTATATGCTCTTAAATACAAAAATGTACTTTATAAACAACAAATAAATAAATATATGTATGTATATAGATAATAAGAAAGACTGTAAAGAAATAAATTTGCTTATAAAATGTTATTTACCTTCAAGGTCAGGCGAAGATGCTGGTGGAGGTTTTCTTTTCATGCGCTATTGCTTAACATAACTTACTCTCTACACTTGTAATGCTACATTTAAATGCAAAATTGACCTTATGCATTACTTATGATATGTAACTTAATTGCTACATTTTTCTTTACTTAATTATCATCATTTTCTTCATTGAATTTTGGCTGTTTTGCCACACTTTACTTGATTTCACTTAGAGGCCATTTCAACAAAAACCTTTCCATGGAAGTTTGTTTCTTCCTCCCTTTCAGAACGTTTCAAGAATGTGTGAAACAAGTGTCATCACACAGCTCCAATGCAGGACCTTTTGCAACTTTTTCTGGGTGTGTCTTTTCAATAAACTGTTTAATTTTTCCCAAATCCTCAATATTTCCTTAATCTTACTTGTACCGATTGCCTCATCCACCTCAGGTGTAGGCTCATGATTCAAATATCCACTTGTGACTTAAAGCAAAAAAACCTCATGACTGTGACTGCTCATATCTCAAATTGCTCATAACTTAAAGTACTTGTGTATCAAGGCACCACTGTAATTGGGAAAGTAAAATATCTTTGATTAAGAAAAAAGGAAATCTGAATCCTAAAATATCAGAAAACAATTGTAAAAAATTGTTTCTTTGGGTACCTGAGAAAATAAATATATAATTTAAAAAAAAAGGCTATTGGATATGACATAGACTTTCTTTTTTACTTGTATGCTTTCAAGGAGAGATTAGCTACTTTTTAACTTGGAGCATTTAAGTAAATTTTCTTACCCCTTTCTAGCTAAAATTCAATATTTTTATGGAGGAGGTTATCTCTTTTCTTTTAAAAAAGCCTTTCGAACTTCAGAAGATATTTCTATATAGGTGAGCTCAGTATCATCACACCTGTCTCTTTGCATCCTGGGCAAAGTGTGAAGCAGCTGAAAACACTTTATGTCATGTGGACTATGTGCAAAAAATACTTCCAAGGACCTCATTCTCTATGGTTTCATATAGCCAGAGTGTGATGTGGTCATGTGAGAGGTGGTGGGAGTCAAGCTCAGAGACCTGGAAGAATAATAGGGGCAGGTGTTAACAATTTGACATTTATTAAGAGACCACTATATTCAATGCACTCTGTTATGTGCAATGGGAGCAAAGACAAAAATGAATGTCCTTGCCTTCAAAGAGATTACATTTTACCTTAGAGAATACAGCCACCGCCACATTAGAATGCTTATTGATCTCTTCCTTCTCTGTCTCAAAGGCTATCAAGCCACTCTTAATGATTTCTTTTCTGTCCAACTGAAAAGAGCACATAGCTGGTTCTACTTTGCTTCTATTTATGATTTGGGTGTTAGAAGTTGTTGGGCATCATGAACAATCATTCATTTAGTAATTGGCAGATTAGATCCATGTATTAATATTCAGGATTTTATATTACAATGTTCAAATTTACTTTTGAAGTGAAGCCAAAGACTGCTCTGAGCACCTGCTGAGCACTGTGAGAATTCAAGGTTTCAACACAGGCTCTTGGCTGGGGACCCAGAGCCAGAGGTGAGCCTTGGCCATCTGGACTCCTCTGGCACCTCTAGGCCTGACCTTGCCTGTTGTCAAGCTCTCTGGGACTAAAAATATCATGGTCACCTGCCAATTGATGGAGCAACAACTGGATAAATTGTTAGTCGTGAAAGACTTTGGAAGGTGGTTGGGCTTAGCCTACAGGTAGTGAGGTCCATTGACCAGGCTCCACTTTTTAGTAGTTTATAAATATCACTACTTTGGGGATGGACTGAGAAGGAAAACTGGACACTAGAAGGACAACAATATATTTCTTTGTGTGGGGATAATATAAATGGTAGTTATCGCTTTCCTTTGATTCCAATCATCTGATCCAAACAAATCATAGTACATCTTAGGCTACCCAAAGAGCTTCTCTGTGTACTTATAGAAAGTAAGAGAAATGTTATAGAAAAGGAGATATATAAATATACATACCCCATATTTTCAAAAAGAGGAAGATGGATTTTTAAAAGAGTAACATTTTATATTTCCTCAATTACTTGTAAAATGGCTATATTCTTTAAACTATGAACTGATAACACTATTAATACTAATAGCAACAATAATCGCTAGCATTTATATAATCCTTTAAGGTTTACAAATGCTTTACAATACCTCATTATATTCTCACCACATCCTTGGGAGGTAGGCCTTATTATTTTCTTCATTTTGTGGATGAGAAAATCAAGGTAGACAGAATAAGTGACTTGTTTAGGGTCAGACAACCAGTAAGTGTTGGAGGTTGGATTTGGACTCAAATTTTCTAGCCTCTAGGTCCAGTGTTGTAATTGTCCCACTTAACTGAGCATAGTGGTGATACTTGAATATTTGGAGAACTTGAGAATGCCCAATAGCACAAGAAACACATTCTGTGTAATTTCCTTTGTTCTTAGGTTATTTTAGAGTGTTTGGACACTTTCATTTAGCTACTCAAATTTCTATGTTAAAAATAAAATTCTAAATATTCTTTATCTTCTAGTGATGTAATGACATCTGACTAGCTACTAATAAATGTCTTTCATTTCTGAATATCCAGTGCCATGCACATAATAGGTACTTGGTAAATTTTTGTTGGATTTGAGTTAAATTTTTGAACTGTCAGGGGACATTATATTTGTGATTTGATCATTTTACACAAATAAAATATAGCTATTATTTAAAAGAGGCATTATGGAATAGAGAAGAGCAGATCTTGGAGCCAGGAAGACTTTGGTTCAGCCTGCCTCTGACAAATGCTGGTTATGGGACCTTGGACAGGTCACTTGATGTATCAGTTCTTTAGGTAATTGAGGCTATTAGTTGCAGGGAAGGTACTGTCATACATCAATAAAGTGAGTTTCTTTATCTAGAAGTTCCCTAAGTCACTTTACATATCTCATCTGTATTGTATAAACATATATTAAGTGTTCAGTCTAATTATCCACATAGGAAAAACCAAGAGCCTGAAGAATTGCAAAGAATATGACATGCTATTGGATGGTCAGCCTATATAGCTCATTCATTAGAATATGTTGCCTGGGCAGACATTACAGATGGATAGTGTTATGGACCTATAATTGAATAGGAATTGCATTTGGAAAACTGAAAAGTTATTTTAATGACCCTCCCTCTTCTCTCAAGCAACTTCGTGAAACAAAGATCCATCTATTTTGAGCATGATATTCTTCTGATGACATTATATGCCTGAGCCATGGAACACATCAGTCACTGAAGAATTGACATTGAGGATCACACAAAGGGTAGCAGAGAGGTGTATAGTAGAGGTGAATAGGTGGCAAGAAATTACAAAGACTTACGAATGCACTGGGTGCCATCAAAAAAGTCTGACTCCATGACCTAACTTCCACAGTGGT
This sequence comes from Gracilinanus agilis, assembly GCF_016433145.1. Taxonomy (NCBI): domain Eukaryota; kingdom Metazoa; phylum Chordata; class Mammalia; order Didelphimorphia; family Didelphidae; genus Gracilinanus; species Gracilinanus agilis. The sequence continues at coordinate 644,407,577 of NC_058130.1, forward strand.
GTGGGATATTTAAATGGAATATAGAAGACTTGGAAGGCATATAATAGTTGTTTTTGAGAATTTAAAGGTTCTGTCATATAGTTGAGAGATTAGACTTGTTTTCTTGGCCCATGGGGGAAGGACTAGAAGCAGTGGGTGGAAATTACATGCCGCTAATGTGGTCTTGATGTCAGATAAAATCTTACTCAACAAAAAGCACCGTGTAAAAGGAGAATAGGTTGTTGCCTTTAGAAGTAGTGGGTCTTCCTTCTAATTGAAGATCTTTAATCAACCACTTGTTGAGTATGTTGTTGAGAGAATTGTTTTTTCTAGTCTCTGAGGGCCTTTCCAACTCTGAGAGCCAGTAATGCATGTGAAAAAAATAGACTGGCCATGTAGTAAGAACAACCTGTATAGCCCACTTATTGGTGTCCACCTAAGAGAATATTCAAGAGAATAGAAGGAAGGCTCCCCACATTGTATGGCCTCTGTGTAGCAAACTTATGGGTGGATATAGACACAAGTCTATATAGGTAGGAATGGATGAGTTGTCACCTTCATGATCAGAAGGATACCAGCATGATGAGAGCACAGATTCATTGGTACATTGGAGTACTAAAATTATTAAATGAACTTTTCCTTGAAGAGAGTGACTCCTATTTTTATATATTTTTTTCAGTGACTAGCACAGTGGCCTTACAGAGTTAGTGTTTGATTGCGAACTCAATTGAATCAAAATAAGAATTAATAGTAATTTAACAAATTTTAATAATAAAAACACTTTCTGTATCTTTAAATTCTTGAGTATGCTTTAGAATTTGTTTGACAAAGTTACGGTAGATTTAAAATTTAGCTCAGTGACTCAATTGCAGCTGTTCTCACATAATTGGTCATGAGCTTTTTATACTCTCTGGCATGCTCTAAGAGAGTACAGCTTCCTGCCTTTGCCCCCACCCTGTGATCAACAATCTCAAATACACATTGTTTTTAAGTGGTTGTTTCACTCACTCATATCTAAAGAATGGCATTTTCATAGAATTTTTAAAAAATGCACTGCTTTTTCAAACATATTTTCTTTTTAAAATTCTTGTGCCAAATTTGCATGTATAAAATGAGTTTGAATAATAAAATTTAACAGCCTTATCTTTTTCTTAATTGTAACATTATCACCTTATTTATGACAATTTTGGTAGGAGTCAAATTGGAGAGGAGTCTTCTATAATTAAAGTAGAAAAAAAGACATATTTCCTTTAAGAAGAGTCTCTTCCAGTAATACCAACATTTAAAAAAGTATAATTTCTGAAATTTGTTTGGTCTTAATTATTATTACTTATGAACATCAATCATTAGTATTGTTGGGCAACTAAAATGTGCATGTTTTTTTTAAACCCTTACCTTCTGTCTTAGAGTCAATACTGTGTATTGGCTCCAAGGCAGAAGAGTGGTAAGGGTAGGCAATGGGGGTCAAGTGACTTGCCCAGGGTCACACAGCTGGGAAGTGTCTGAGGACAGATTTGAACGTAGGACCTCCCATCTCTAGTCCTGGCTCTCAATCCATTGAGCTACCCAGCTGCCCCAATGTGCATGGTTTTTTGATGAGTAGGAATTTTGCAATTATGACCCCAATTCACTACCTAAGCTCTTTTGTTTCAATGCCCTCTCTCTGTCACTCATGATTCTCAGAAACTTCATCTTTCTTATCAGAGTCCTTGGCATTCACAATAATTGCTCTTATCATTTTTATCTTAAATTTGATGGATTTGTAAGCAAATACATCAAAGTTTATCCATACACACATGAGTGTTGTCCCCATTATGCATAGTGATGCTGTCAATGATCAAAATGGCTTTGGGATATCTCTTTTGGAATTACTTCAAGGACTTTGTTGGATTCTTGTAAACATTCTTACTGATAGTAGTTTTACCCTTAGAAAATATAAATATACTTGTTTTTTAAAAAAGAGACTAAAGGCATTTAACCTGAAGGAAATTTGATTAATAAGCTGTTTGATCAAGTTGGGAAGTTAAATACTCTAGGTTTAAAGAGGTGAGTGATGGGGGCAGCTGGGTAGCACAGCTGATAGAGTCCCATGTCTGGAATCAGGTGTGATGCTGTCGAGTGACTTAACCCTAATTGCCAGTCCTTGCTACTCTTCTTTCTTCAAACTGATACTAAGACATAAGTTAATGTTTTAAAAATAAAATATTGGATAACTATAAGGAAATGAGACTAGTTTGTTTTATTTGGTTTATAAGTTGTATTTGATGGTCATTTCCTTTTAAAAAATTTTTATTAATTATTTTAAAAATATTTTGCTATATTTACCATGACATCTACCCCCAAAATGAACATTTCCATGTGTAAGGAATGGTAAAAGATAATATGAAATATGTTCAGATTATTTCTTCAAGAATATAAAAAATTTAATATGTTAGTTTCAAAGCTTGTGTGAGTCTTCCTCTGGTTCTCATCTGAATATTTAAAAATATTTCAGTTGATGATACTTTTTTCCTTATTTTTTTCACATCACTATTATAAACTTCTGCCTTTTCCAATTCCATTTCTTCCCTCCTTCCATCCTCCTCCCTGAACTCTATCCTTAATATAAATAAGCATATTCAAACAAAACAAATCTACACAGTGGTCATATTCAAATATGTATGCCTCATTCTATATCTTTGGCCCTTAATCTCTATGCTAGGAGGAAGACTACAGGCTTCATCATCAGTCCTCTGGAATTGTGATTGGTTGATTTGCATTTATAAAGTACTGAAGTCTTTCAAAGTCATTCATTCATTTGTTTATTTATTTAGTCACTTATTGATTAATTAATTAATTAATTAATTTGTATAAGGACCTTCTTTCTTAGAATTGATACTAAGTTACAAGTTTCAAGGTAGAAAAGTAATAAGGACTGTGCAGTTAGGACTGTGACTTGTCCAGCATAACACAGCTAAGAAGGGTCTGAGGCTAGTTTTGAATCTAGGACTTCCTATCTCCAGGTCTGGCTTTTTATCCACTGAGCCATCTAGCCACCCCCTTTCAAAGTTATTTTTGCTCACAGTGCTGTTGTTACTCATAAATTATCCCCCTCTTTCTGCTTATTTTATTATTTATCTTTTCATATGTCTTCTTAGGTTTATCAGAATCTCCTCCTCTTGCCATTTTTTATGACAATATTGGATGTCATTCACATAGCATGATTTCTTCAACTATTTCCAAGTTTATGGACATTCCATTAGTGTGTATTCTCTGCTATAACCAAAAGCTCTGTTATCAAGGTAATAGCACCTATTGGTATTTTACTTCTTTGATTTCTTTGCAGTATATGCCTACTTGTATGACTGACTCAAAAAATGCCATTGGTGGGATAGCTAGGTGGCTCAGTAGATAGAGAACCAGGCATAGAGACGGAAAGTTCTGAGTTCAAATCTGATCTCAGACACTTCCGAGCTGTGTGACCTTGGGCAAGTCACTTAAGCCCAACTTCCTAGTCCTTACTGCTCTATTGCCTTGAAACTGATACTTGGTATTGATTCTAAGAAGGAAGGCAAGGTTTTTTTTAAAAAAAGAATTCAATTGGTGCCAATTTAAAAAAAGAATTCCAAAAATATATTGTACAATTGTAATTGTCAAATTGTACAATGGTCAGTCAACAAACATTTATTAAGCATCAGCTATAAGCTAGGCACTATGTTAAGTTCTGGGTAAATAAAGAAAGGCAGAAAACAGATTCTGCATTCAAGAATCTCACAGTCTAATGGGGAAACAATATGCCAATAATTATGTAAAAATAAATTATATAGGATAAAACTGGAAATAATCAACAGGATGAAGAAACTACAGTTAAGATGGACTGAGAAAGGTTTCTTGCAGAAGGTGGAACTTTAGACAAGTCTTGAAGGAAGCCAGGGAAACAAAGAGGTAGAGATGAGGAAGGGAAAATTTCCAAGTGGGGAGGATAGCTGGTAAAAATGCCTGAAGTTAGGAAGTGAAGTATGTGCAGGGAACAGAAAAGAGGCTCATATTCTTGGACTGAGGAGAGTATAGATGAGAAAGGTATAAACAAGTCTGGAAAGGTAGGAGGCAGCCAGGCTTTAATGGTTAAACAGTTTTATATACTGGAGATAATAGGGAATCTTTGAATTTTATTGAAGAGGTATAACATGGTTAAACCTTTGATTAAAAAAGATAAACACTTGATGGAATGTAGTGGGAAAGACTTGAAGGGAATCCAACTAAACGACTATTGCAATATTCCAAGCATAAAGTGATCAGGGCCTGTTGGGCGGTGACAATATGAGAGGTATGAGAGGGACATATTTGAGAGGTATAAAGGTAGAAATGACAGATTTTAGCACTTGATTGGATTTGGGGAGAGAGAGAGTGGGGAGTGGAGGATGACAGTTTTTAGATTGCAAGCCTAAGTGACTGGGAAGATGGTGGTACCCTCAAAAGTAAAAGGGAAGTTAGGAAGAAGGAAGAATTTTGGATGAAAGATAATGAGTTCAATTTTGGATATGTTGAACTCAGATATTTCTGGCATACCCTGTTCAAGATATCTAATAGGTAGTAGATGTGAGATTTGAGTTCAGGAGAGAATTTAGGACTGGACAAATAGATCTGAGAATCATGAAGATACAGACTATAATTGAATACACGAGAGCTGATGAGATCTCTGAGAAGTTGGAATAAGTGCTGAGTGTTTTGATGGACAACATTCCAAAACCTTCTCAGTAATCCATAATTTTTCTAGAAATAAATTTAATCCCACCCCATTACCACTGAAACATAATCATCAGTACTTCCATGACTACATCTGTGCAGTAACTTTTTCTACCATTCCAGTTCACAGTCTGGCCATGATTTTCACAGTGTATAATTCTTGTACTTATCCTTCCATTAATCCTCCATACTGAATCTGCTCAGCAGTTCTATGGAAGCTTTCCTTGAGATCCCTGTGTACTTTCTGCATACCAATGCAGCACTTGGATTGTACATCATCAATTATCCAACTTGCCATCTTTTCTGGGAATAGGAATATTATCTGTTATTATTTTCATTAAAATTTTTTGAATCAGTTCTCTGGATTATATTAAAATAAATTTAGTACTGCTTTTTAACATAGCATCTCCTCTAATACAGATTTCCTCTGTCTTAATTTGGTTAAATAAAGTCACTGATTCCAACTTTATTTTTAAAACTGTGATTCCACTGATAGTACTAAAAGACAGTTCAGTGCCGGATCAAAGCAAAAATAATTTAAATGAAAAACACATTTTCGCAGGTTATCACATTCAAGTGGATGGACAGCCCATTGAATTAATTAATCTGTTCTGTATTGGGCTTGACTTGGGTTATTCCTGATCATTCATTCATATTTGATTTTGGAACAACAAGATGCAGTGGGGATCATTCAATAGTTAACAAAAGGAGATTTATTTATCAATAGCAGAGGGATATTCAACAGGGATATGTATTGAGGACACTGAGTTGAATTAGCTGTTTCAGCTCCTGGTTCACATCATGGTCTATCAGCAAATTATTAGAGTGCCTGAAACTCCTTGTAGCTTTTTTTGTACTCAGGCAACCAGGAAGTCATGTTGATAGCTTGAACCTTTAGTCTCTTGAACTAATAAAATCTCAGGATAGTCTCAGTACTTTTTAAAGGAAAAACTAACTTGGGAGAAAAAATTTAGATATGATTCAGAGGGAGGTAGGTGATACAGTATATAGAGTGCTGAACCCAGAGTCACAAAGACCAGAGTTGAAATCTAGCCTCATATATGTACTGCTTTTTTCCTGGGAAAATTACTTTACCTCCATTTACCTCAGTTTTTTCATCTGTAAAGTGGGGATAATGATAACATTTACCTCTCAGGGTTGTTGTGAGAAGAAAAATGTTGAGGTATTTGTAAAAGTGCTGTATAAACTTTAAAGGGCTATCAAACTCCCATTTATTAATGTTACTTTTTCAACCATCTATATACTGCAGGTAGCTAATGGAACATCGTAATCTCAAAATTAAAAAAAAAACTACAGATGATTCGAAGACATAGTGGTTATAAACTAACTATATATAACATGTATATACCCATATAAATATAGAATTGATCATGTATTATCAATAATGACTGGCATATGAGAAATGCTATAAACTTTCATTAAGGACATATAATTCAAAACATGTGATGGTTATGGAATGATAATGAGATATAGTAGATGGACAGTTTGAGTGCTACACTAATGATCCAGAGATATTAAGAGAACTCGACAAAGTGCTCCAGGATATTAGGTGTATCCTGTTTGGAAGATGTTGAGAAGAATAGGGACAAAAATCACATAGGATAAGACATGAATATGTTTCACTCTGTACTGGTTACAAGTGTATTCATCTAATGATATGGCAGATACATGAAGGCATCAGATATTAAAACCTCCAGCATTTGAAATGGAATTGGAAAATTTAATAGTTGTAAAGTTTTAAAGGCAGTTTTAGTTATTTAGAAACATGAAAGACGCATAGGCATTCGATATCTTGCATGCTCCATTGACTTCCATGAAATTTCAAGAGAACTTGTATAAGATGCTCCTTCAACCCCCAAAGTAGTGTGGACACCTTCTGGGAAGTTTGTGGTAGGACAGAGATGAGGAGCACAACACCAAGTTGGTTATGGATGCTTTGGAATCTGTGGAGTTTAAGAGAATACCAGCATTTATGAAGTCACACAGATCCATTAAAGCAACAAGAATCAGATAAAGATATTTATGAATGAATAATGGCATTTCCTCTCTTCTTTTATTCCCCTTTCTGTCCTCAAATAGGATAATGATTTGGCATACACAATGCTTGGAAACAGCATGTAGCCATAAAAATTTAATCATAGTGATTAAAAACTTTAATTTTTCTTCTGCCTTTATCCATATTGATGAATAGATATTTGCCTTTTTTAAGTGGGATTATCCCATTCATTCAATGTTTGTATCTCCTATCCATATATTTTTTCTGTAGTTGGCTATTTCTACAGGTTCTCTTTTCCTATTAGAAAAATCCTTCACCTGGATTGTAGATGCAAGCCTCATTTCACCACAAGGGGAATCATCTACTTATATTGTGATCTATTTGGAAGTCTTCCCCCCCCCCAAAACACAATTGTTGGATATTAGTTAGAGAATAAACAGAAATCCAATTTGCCTAGGCCTTTCTTAAGTTGTTAACTAAAAGAATATCCCCCCAGAAAGTGGGCTGTTGTAGCTAAGCACCCTCTCATTCTGAGTATACATTTGGGTAAGCATAAGTAATTGTGGGTGTCCAGCCAATGGGAATCATTGATTTAGATGGAAAGTGAGCCCTCATTACTTTGGGAGCACCTTTTTGTTCAATCCAGTAAGCACTTACTAAATCTTTATTGTCCAACCCAACACTAGCTCTGTGAGTGAGATATAAAAAAGTAGAAGACATCATTTGTGCCATGGAAGAACTTAACTAATTTTCCATCTACTTGGCATTTACTATGTACCATAAAAAATTGTCTTGAATATGTTGTAACTACCAAAAGTCCCAGGGAGTAAAGGAATCTTAACTATGCTCTGGACTGTATCTGTGGCATTGAAATTATGCTTTTAAAAGTTGTCTTGATTAAATAACACATAGCAGTACATACTGTCTCCATTGGTGCCAAAATGAACAGGACTATAGGTTCTCCCTAGCACTACCCTATGCTGTTCATTGATAGCTGACTCTTGGTGTCAATTGAATAAATTAAGATGAAGGAATAAAGAAGAATATTCATTTTTACATTATTTTATATTATCTGTTTTCCTTTATTTTGGCTGTTACTTCTTTGTTTTAGAAAAAATAGTTATTTTTGGGGGATAGTAATAGAATACCTCAGAATAAAGGATTTCTTGACAGAAATGGGCTAGATAAGTGATATAACTAAAACAGTAGAGCATTTAGTTCAGGGGTCTGCAATGTATGGCTCTCGAGTCATATCTGGCTCTTTTGAGGGCCAGATATGGCTCTTTCTGCAGGAGCCATAAAGTCAATTTTTTTTCAGGTGCTGTTACAGGAGTGCGCACTGTTACAGGAGCATGCACTGTGAGCACTGTACGGCTCTCATGAAATTACATTTTTGAAAATGTGGTGTTTATGGCTCTCACAGCCAAAAAGGTTGCCAACCCCTGATTTAGTTTAAGGAACACCATTAGGGTTCAAGGATGGAAAGTATCAGTTTAGACTTTTGCCTTGATTTCTGCTGCCACCATATCCACAATCAGTCTTTGCTTGATTTTACACTTGGGTAATATGATTGGATATATCTGACTCAGACCTCTGACATTCCAAATTAGGCCCCAAAGCATGCATTAGACACATATTAAATTGAATAATTGAATAACTGAACACATTAAAAAGATGCGAAGAACAAGAGAAAAACCTCTCACTTTTCATGCCAATCTAGTACTATCCTCAAGATATTTTGATCATGACCTTGATGCTTGAACTGAAAACTCCTATTTTACTCTTTAGAACTAGATAATTTCCTTCTCCCTAAGGCACTGACCTTGCCTTTGAAATAAAACAGAGGTATAACCTTCCCAGTCCCCATTTCTTTTTTTAGAAAAATTTTCCATGGTTACATGATTCTTGTTTTTACTTTCCCCTTCATACGCCTCCCCCCCCCCCCATATCCAACACACATTTCCACTGGTTTTAACATGTGTGATCAATCAAGACTTATTTGCATATTATTGATAGTTGCATTGGTGTGGTCATTTCAAGTCTACATCCCCAACCATGTCCGCATCAACCCATGTGTTCAAGTGGTTATTTTTCTTCTGTGTTTCCACTCCTGCAGTTCTTCCTCTGAATGTGGTTAGCGTTCTTTTCTATAAGTCCCTCAGAATTGTCCTGGGTCATTGCATTGCTGCCAGTACAGAAGTCCATTACATTCAATTTTTCCACAGTGTATCAGTCTCTGTGTACAATGTTCTTCTGGCTTTGCTCCTTTCACTCTGCATCAATTCCTGGAGGTCTTTCCAGTTCACTTGGAATTCCTCCAGTTTATTATTCCTTTGAACACAATAGTATTCCATCACCAGCATATACCACAATTTGTTCAGCCATTCCCCAATCGATGGACATTCCCTCATTTCCAATTTTTTGCCATCACAAAGAATGAAACTATGAATATTTTTGTACAAGTCTTTTTATCTGTGATCTCTTTGGGGTACAAACCGAGCAATGCTATAGCTAGATCGAAGGGCAGGCAATCTTTTAGTGCTCTTTGGGGCATAGTTCCAAATTGCTATCCAGAATGGTTGGATCAGTTCACAACTCCACCAGCAATGCATTAATGTCCCAATTTTGCCACATCCCCTCCAACATTCATTACTCTCCCCTTCTATCATTTTAGCCAATCTGCTAGGTGTGAAGTAGTACCTCAGAGTTCTTTTGATTTGCATTTCTCTAATTATTAGAGATTTAGAACTCTTTCTCATGTGCTTATTGATAGTTTTGATTTCTTTATCTGAAAATTTGAACTGAAAACTCCTATTTTACTCTTTAGAACTAGGTAATTTCCTTCTCCCTAAGGCACTGACTTTGCCTTTGAAATAAAACAGAGGTATAGCCTTCCCAATCCCCATTTCTGAAAGACTTTTATGATCCCTTTAACTTCATGGGGGCATCTAACCATCATAGTCTTAGCTTAGTTTTCAATGTTGTTTTCAATTTGTCATTTCACTCCTCATCTCTTTAATTTTTAAAATTCTTTTCTTTTCATTTCTACATTCTCTTCTTTTCTCCATCTCTCAAATATATTTCTGCTTTAGTCATGTTCAAAAACAGCAAGAAAATAAATAAAGGAAAAAAAGCTTCAGTTTGCACTCTGAGTCCATCAGTTCTCTATCAGGAAGCAAATAGAAGTTTATAACATGAATCTTTTGGAATTGGTGGACCATTATAATTGTTGATTCCAAGCAATTTAAAAAAGGTGCATTTTATGTAACTGAGAAATGGAATGATGTGGACAAGATCACTTAGGTAAAAAGTGGCAATACTTGGATTTAAACTGGCATCATCTGACTCTAAACCCAGGGCTCCATTTATTGTCCTGAGGAGGATGGACCACTATTTTACTTCACACTATTTTATTTGAGTTGGTGAAGGAGTTCTTGTTCAAGATATCTTGTATCAATGGGACGAGTCTAATGGGTAGACAGTTATATTTAAGTATCATCAGAAGATGTCCATCGCGGGGGCAGCTGGGTAGCTCAGCGGATTGAGAGCCAGGCCTAGAGACGGGAGGTCCTAGGTTCAAATCCGGCCTCAGACACTTCCCAGCTGTGTGACCCTGGGCAAGTCACTTGCCCCCCATTGCCTACCCTTACCACTCTTCCACCTATAAGTCAATACACAGAAGTTAAGGGTTTAAAATAAAAAAAAAAAGATGTCCATCGAATACAATTCCAACTATCCCTTATTATTAAACCTATGTTAAATGAAAAATATTTTCTGGAAAGCATAATCCATAAGTTATGTTTTTTCCATTAAAAAGTCAAAATAAATTACTTCCTGTTTGTTTTTTGCACTAAAGTTTGACTTCAACTTTTTCATTTCCTGGGCAGTAAGAGAATAATCAAATTGTAAACATTTTTAAAATGATACCATATGCCAAATGTTTTGTTTTGTCCACATGTGTTATTTCATTAGTATAGTGAGCATATGGTGAGAACCATATTAATGTAGATTTTCATTTTCTTGACAACTAATTGTCTGAGAATGCAATAAAGTTAAGTTTAATTTTTATCCAACATTTTTAAGGTAAAGAGCTACATGACATTGTTTGACATATTCGTTACAAATTCTAAAACATATTAATAAAGGGAAGGTTGGCAAACATCTGGAAAAGAAAGTAATGGCCAAAAAGAGCCAGCCAGCATCAATTTAGCATGAAAAAGTCTGGCCAGACTAATATCTTTTGCCATTTTTTTGACAGGGTTATCAGGCTGGTAGATCTGGGGAATGGTGTTCCAACAAAAAATTAGATAAAGTCTCTCATTTTGTGTTTCTACAAAAAAATGGAGAGATGGTAGATAGACATCCAGCCAGGTGGATTTGAAATTAGTTGAATGACCAGACTGAAATGTCAATAATGAGTTAAAGCAAATGTGGAAGAAAATTTATTGTGGAATGTCTGAGAGATCTGTCCTTGACTGTGAGCTATTTACCATTTTTATCACTGATTTGGATAAAGGAATAAATGTATGCTCACAGATTTGCAGCTGATACAAAGTGTGGGATCACAGTTAGGATTTTAAATCTTCCTGAAGCATAGATACAACTATTTCTTCCCTGTTCCCTATGTGCCAGTAGCTTCTTATTGCATCTAGAATTAAATAAAACTTCTTTGGCATTTAAAATCTTTTACCATTTTTTACAGCTTATCTTTATAGGTTTATCTACACATTGCCCAGTCCTCTTTACAGAATCTATGAAACAGCCAAACTGCCCTCATATATGAAGTTTGGTCTTCTATCTCTACAATTTAGAAAAGATTCTCCCTCCCTCCTTGCTCAGAAAGCACTCTCCCCTCATCTCCACCTAGGGATGTTCTGGAACATGCTCAAATCAGCTCCCTCAAATTATTGAATTCTAGTGTGAGCATTTACACTGTGGAAATGAGCAAATAGTACAAATCAGTGATTGTTTAAACTTAAAGTGATGGAGAAAATGTTAATAATATAGATTAAACTTAAAAGTGTGTCTTATGCATTTTGGGTGGAGTGGGGAGAGGTAATTGAACATTTACCAGAATACTCCTGCCAAGGCTTTCACATCTCTCAATCCTTCTAGTCATTTGGATCCCTTGAAATTATCTTGTATTTATCACATTTATATGGATTTTGTATGTGCTTATATAACTACGTGTTTCTCCTGATAGAATGGAACTCCTTGAGAGCAAGTACTATTTCCTTTCTGTTTCCGTATCCTCATCACTTAAAACAATACCTGGAAGTTAGTAGGTAATTTTTTTAAAACTTTACTTTTTGTCTTAGTAAAAGAAGGGCAAGGGCAAGGCAAATGGGTTAAGTGACTTGTTCATGGTCTTGAGGCCAGATTTGTCAGTAGGTGTTAATAAGCACTTGTAGATTAATTGGAAATATCTCAATAGGACTTAATACAGGAATAAATTTAAAATCTTATGATTAGGTTAACTATCAAGTTCACAGGCAAGCGATAGGAGAAGTGTCAAGAATATTGTGGTCTTCAAAGGAAAGTCATTTATTTGGTCAGAAAAAGAACTAAGGGTTCTGAGTGAACTGCATAATCATTATTAATCAACAGTGTCATAATGGCTGCCAAAAAAGCTGAATTAAAAGAGGCATGGCATCAATAATAACAAAAGTGATATTCTGAACACCTGGTCAGACCAAATCAGAAATACAGTGTTAAATTCTTGGTGCTACATTTTAGTGATGAATGGGTGAAAATTTTAATAGCTAGCATTTATATGTTTATATTTAGCATATTATATTTAATTATACAATAATACAGTCACTAACTACATTAACATTTTACATAAATATATTCTCTGTCAATACAAGTATCCCTCCCATGTTGTGACTTTTCCATTGTGGTTTTGATATATTGCAAGTTGGCATAAGAAATTAAATGGGATTAGATAACTCGTGTGGTCCCTTTTGATTCTTATGCCCCTCAAACATAATGTTACCTATACTTTGGTAATATAGAAAGAGGCCCTTTCTGAGACTGACCATGAATGTAGATAAATGTATCAATATTAAAGAAAAATATTTAAAACATTAGTTTGTTCTAAAAGTATATGCAATATTTTTGTGTCCTTTCATGCATAAAAGATAAAATAATTTGGTGTCTGAAATTTAGTGGGTGCCCCTTATGCATTTCTAAGTAATATGAGTTGAGTGTACTCTAGATTCAGTAGTACTAGGTTCACTGGGGGATAGCTCATCAGAAACAGCTGTCAGTAGCCAATCCAGCCGAGTCTGAGGTGCAACATGAGCCCAGTGTAGCAGAGATATCGTCTCAATAAACTATAATACAGTTTGGCTGCTAGAACATCAATATCAAAATTCAGTCTTTGAAGAACTTCAAAGGGACGACCTAGTGTTTTGAGGGGAATCTTTGAAGTGGGATGGTAGCTGCAGTTGGATTGGGTGGGGTGGGGGAAAGAAATATTTTTTAGCATTTATGGGGATGATGCCCATGTTGTGGGACCCCAGTGGTATCTAGGTTCTCTTTGGGACAAATATTTTCTCATTAGCTCTCTGAGATTAGTAACTTTTAGAGAATAATTTTCTTTCAGTCCTAAAAGTAACAAAAATGTCCCATTCATTCAAGGCCATATACAGTGACAGACTAGGCAGACACACTGAGGCAATTTGAAACAGTTTTCAGTCAGTGTTGGGAATAAATCACACTAAGAAACTCCCAAAAGTAGAGCTTCCAGGACCTGTGAAGCTGAGCCAAGATTAAATGTCACAAGGGCAAAAGTTAGTTATTTTGAGGGTATGAAACTTTATGTAGGTCACAAACTAGAAGTTAAGTCTATAGGGAGAAGGAATAGGAAAACCTGTTCAACAAATTTAATTGAACAAAGATTTATGAAGCACTTCTGTGTAAGGCACTATTAGAAACCAACTTTTCATTCTACTAGAAGGTAAGTGTTATATTAGTGGCAAAGGTAACAAGCAATATCCAAGAGCCAATAGGGCAGGCAGTTGATGAAAGTTCAGGAAGATAAATGGTCAGCATTTAGAATATCCTGTACCAAGTATTGAAGAAAAGTGAAAGTAAAATGAGTTTATAAACTGGAAATTTAGTCACTAGAAAGATTGGGAGGGCAAGATAAGGATCCTGTTATTAAACAACGTTAGGACAGTTAACCTAGTTATTAGGGAAGTAGTTTGCCAAGGGCAGAGAGGACTGACAGAAGAATGACATTCTCTTTGTTTCAATTATAGGTGATTTGAGAAACATGAGATTAGTAACAGTCTTGCATGTAGTCAGTTCTCATTCTTGGCTTCAATCATCTGGTAACTTGACCTGCTTAAGATTCACATTCCAATATCCCCAGCAGTGCACAGAGACATATAGCTAAGCAGACAGTTATAAGGAAAATTCCCTCTCTTGGGGACAGAGAAACCACATAAATCCCTTCAATGGAACAGAGCATATACTTGAGGAATAGATAGACTGGCCAGTAAATGTAATGGAGCCAAGAACCCTAAGAACTATGATTTTTTTTGCAGTCAATAACCAGAATCACTACTCTGAGAAACCTACTTAGTAATGCTGAGAAGGCTGGACAAGACCAGGATAATCAGCAGTGCTTTGAACTCCTTGCTGAGGCTTTCTAAGTACAGCTGTATGGGGTCATTATTAGATGAATGGGGCTGCAGCTCCCATGAATTAACTGCAGCTGTCAAGCTGGGCAGCTGCCTCCTTTACCCACCAATAACACATGGGGATATTCAGGGGCTGGAGATAGGATAGTTCCTTTGTCTGGGTTGATTCAGGACCACAGACAGCACCAGCTTACTGTTTCCAAGACTGAGTGTTAAGGTGATTAGCTACTAACCTAGGACTCTTACATAGGACTCTTGCTAGGGACAACACTAGTACCAATATCTGTAGGAGGCAGAGTTGCTTCTAAAGATGGGGGTTGGGTGGCTGTGGGGGTTGTGTCTGTGTGTGTGTTCCTAGAATGCTAATAGAAGCAGGAAATATAGGTAGGTGTTCACTCTCCTTAGATTCCTTGAGCAGATTCGAGTGGACTATGACTTGGGAGAGGGTCACTTTCCTTTTATCTATTGATATATTGTGTCCTTAATATTTAATAAAATATTTAATTTAATTTAAAAAATTTAATAAAACCATACTATTTATGGTTTTAGATCTAGCCATAGATTGTTATTTTTGCTTTTCAAGGACACTTCTTACTCATTCTAATTAAGTTGCAAAGTTAGACCAGTTTCTATGGAGTTGTTTTCCTTGGATTCTGGCAGTCTGCATCAGTTCTCATGGGTGTCTCCCTTTGATTCCACTGGGTAGGAGAGAGAGGCAGATTCCAG
Organism: Gracilinanus agilis; assembly: GCF_016433145.1. NCBI lineage: Eukaryota > Metazoa > Chordata > Mammalia > Didelphimorphia > Didelphidae > Gracilinanus > Gracilinanus agilis. The sequence continues at coordinate 644,422,673 of NC_058130.1, forward strand.
GTAGGTCTGTGCTGAAATTAAATCTTGTTATTGACTCCAAAGCACAAAGGGGAATTTCTTTCATAGATCAATTGGCTAAGAGCAAAGCATCCCCAGAGTTCTTATTTGTATTCCTATTAAAAGTCATCTCCTCTAGTTTAAATTTAAGTTATAGATTCTCAATAAGTTTCCTAATTGTTTAGAAAAGAGTACTGCCAGCAGATAAAAAGTCCTTTCCAATGGTCTTGGCACATTATGGCTTAAGGCATCTCTAGCTCAGAAAGTATGTGTTTCATTTGATTTGCCTTCCCTGGATCGCTGCTTACAAACACTATTTCTTGTTTAATCTCCTTGGCCAGTTGAAGTGTATCTTTAATGCTTTCTTTACTATCAGGATAGTAGTATTTTTAGAGCTTATCCTTTTCCCAAGAAAGAAAGATCCCTTGGCCTCAGTTCCATCTAGTAGGTAAGGGACAGATACTGTAGTAATATAGTATCTTCACCATAGTGAATGAAGTCTCTTTGGCATAGACTTTTTTACTTTTTTAAAGTTTTATTTTTGTATCTTGTTTTTATGGCACAACAATTTCTGGATATAATTCACCTTTCCCCCCTTTTTTCCCTTGAGCCCTGTCCCTTCCCACCCCCAATTCCAAATGTGCTATCTCTAACAAAGAACAATAGTTAAGCAAAACATACCACAGACTAACCACATATGACAGTGTATGCAACATTATATACCATGACCTTCTTCTTCTCTATTTCAAGGAGGGGGATGTTTTCTCATTCTTTTCTAGGGCCAAGATTGGTTATTAAAATAATTGTATGTGGCTTTAATATCCCTTTTGCTTACATTCTAATAGTTATTGTTCTCCTGATTTTCCTTTCACTTTGTTTATCTCACTTTACATCTGTACATTGTGTCATTTGAAATTGTTATTAGCCCTGGAAGACTTCAACTCCCAGGACTCTCTCTGTTACAATTTCCCCTGACAACTCCCACTTCCTTCGTGGGAGGTGTCAGGGAAAGTATAAAAGAAAGAGTTTGGCTCCTTCTCTCTCTATGCTGGAAACTCTGCTCTCTACCCTGGAGAGCTCTCTACCCTGAACCCTGCAGAACTCTCTTGGTACCTTAGAGACAAAATACCCAAATTGCGACCCTCACACCACATGTGGTCCCCCTGCCTTACCCCAGACAGGGGAGGAAAGAAGCACTCCCATTGGACTGCTGGGCAGAGGGGTAGGTGATGAAAGAAATGTCTTAGGCACCATTGATAGGGGGAAGGGAGCAGCCTCCTCCAGCACTCTCCGGATTATGTGCAATGGGTTTACCAACACAGATCTAAAGTCAACAAACTGGCACAGTGGATAGAATTCTGAGACTGGAGTCAGGAAAACCTAAGCTCACATCTAACCTCAGACACTTACTATCTGTGTGAACTTGGGAAAGTAATTTAACTTCTGTTTGTTTCAGTTTCTTCATCTGTAAAATTAGGATAAACTGCACCTATCTCTCAGGATTGTTGTGAGGTTTCAATGGGATAAAAATTTCAAAGCACTTAGCACAATGTCTGGCATGTGGTAAATACTTTATGTTACTCAATAGTGGTACTAGTAATATAAGAAATGACAAATATAAGGAAATCAGAGAAACGTGGAAACGTGTTAGTAAGGCAGGCAGGATAGTCAGCAGGCAGTCAGGCAGACAGGTTAAGTCCCACCAGAGTTGCCACAAACTGTGAGGGGGAAGTGAAGGGAAAAGGGAGGAAGATAGGATGGATGGGAGAAAGGAAAGAAGGTAGAGGAAGGGAAAGGAAGGTAGCAGCCCCAAGCCCTGGCAGGGGGAAATTGAGTATGAATATTTTAAAATATTTATAAACCATAGTTTTTTAAATTTAAAATTATTAATGTATTTGTTACATTAAAATTCTCATTTAACTCTCTCCCTTCTTATCCTTTCTTCCTGCAATAGAAAAGCCACTATCTGACAAAAAGATACATGTATATATAAAATTATATTTTGCCTATTTCTATTTTTCAACCATTCCCAACTAGATGGATTGTATCACACTCTGGAGCACCATGGCTAGGATGAGGTGTAGTCTAATTTTACTGATTTCCATTGTCCTGAGCAATTAATCAGTCTTGGAGGTGTTGACTTAGTATTGATTGGTAGAGGTTTCTCTAAACATATTCCACTAGGGAGTTCCAGAACGAGGGGATTTATAGTATGCTGCTTTTCTCTTCGGGTTTTCAGATTTACAAAATTATACTCTTACATAGTGCATGCTGTCAGCAGACTCAACATTTAGATATCTTACACAATTAAAAACTATATTGTAGTATGTTATGTATTGGGTCAGACTCACCTGATAAAACATTTATTGTTTTTCAGTAATAAAATTGTAATTATGTAAGGCTTTTAGCAATATAAGGTTGGGTCCCAAGTGTGAAAAAAATTTTGTTCATTGGATTGTAGAGTCATAAGCATCTTTTGATGGACTCAGTAAGTTTGGAAATGGGTTTTGTTCTCCAAAGAGAGGAAGACTGAAAAAGTATTGAAAAGATATAGATGGTACTATTAGCCACACCCCCTGCTCCAAAGTGTCTATGAAGATATTAGCAACCCATGACCCACATACCTACTTTTCCAGCACTATAAATTTTTTTTATAAAAATATGTGACACCTAAAAATATTTTTGATGACAATATAAGAGGGGAACAGTTAGGCTGACACAGGACCTTAGATTTGGAAGGGACCACAAAAGTAATTTAATCCAACTTGAACTTGAACAAGAATCCTCTCTACAGTATAACAGACAAGTGGATCATCCTACCTTTTGTTTACTACTTTCAGTGAAGGAGAACCTATTACCTCCCAAAGTAACCTATTTCTCTTTTTCATAGCTTATTTCTTTATTAGAAAGTTTTTCCCACCCTGGCATTAAACATTAAACCTCTCTGTCACTTTCACTAATTACTCTTAGCTCTGCCTTTTGAGGCCAAGAAAAAGAAACCAAATCCTCATTTTGAAAATTACTTCCATAACTCAACTGACAAATATGACCAAGGGACATGAATAGGCAGTTTTTATGTGATGAAATCAAAACTATCAATTAGCATATGAAAAAGTGTTCCAAATCCCTCCTAATATTAGAGAAATGCAAATTAAAACAACCTGAGGCACCACCTCACACCTAACAGACTGGCCAATATGGTAGCAAAGGAAAGTGATAAATGTTGGAGGGGATGTGCCAAAATTGGGACACTAATGCATTGCTGCTGGAGTTGTCAATTAAACCAACCATTCTGGAGAGGAACTATGCTCAGAGGACTTTAAAAGAATGCTTGCCTTTTGACCCAGGCATACCACTGCTGGGTTTATACCCTCAAAGAGATAATAAGGAAAATACTTTTACAAAAATATTCATAGTTTCATTCTTTGTGATGGCAAAAAATTGGAAATGAGGGAATGTCCATCGATTGGGGAATGGCTGAACAAATTGTGGTATATGCTGGTGATGGAATACTATTGTACTCAAAGGAATAATAAACTGAAGGAATTCCAGGTGAACTGGAAAGACCTCCAGGAATTGATGCAGAGAGAAAGGAGTAGAACCAAGAGAACATTGTACACAGAGACTGATACACTGTGGAAAAATTGAATGTAATGGACTTCTGTACCAGCAGCAATGCAATGACACAGGACAGCTCTGAGGGATTTATGAGAAAGAACGCTACCCACATTCAGAGAAAGAACTGCAGGAGCAGAAAAGCAGAAGAAAAACATATGATCAATCATGTAGTTCGATGGGTATATGATTGAGGTTTTGATGTTAAAAGATCACTCTACTGCAAATATGAATAACATGGAAATAGATTTTGAACAATGATACATGTATAACCCAGGGGAACTGCTTGTCAGCTCCAGGAAGGGGGAAGAAAGGGTCAGGGAGGATCACAAATCATGTAACTATGGAAAATATTCTAAATAAAAAAAGAGATTTTCCCTTATTTTTCTAGTTTTATGGTACTATGGATAGAGCACCAGGCCTCGAGTCAGGAAGACTCATATTCCTGAGGTGTCTAACATTGACTAATTGTGTGACCATGGACAAGCTACTTAACCCTCTTGGCCTTCATTTCCTTATCTATAAAATGATCTGGAGAAGGAAATGACAAATCACTCCTGTATCTTTGCCAAGAAAAACCCAAATGGAGTCATGAAGAGTTGGATACAACTGAACAACCACAAATCATCCCATTACTTTGTATATTTTTTGGTCTAGAGATGATTTTATCTGTGTACAGCTTCCTAGTAGAATGTAAGTTACTTGAGATTGTCTTAATTTTGCATTTGTTTCCTCAAAGCACAGTACAGAGGTTGGCACATAGTAGGCATTAAACAAATTGTTTACTCTGACATCTAGTTGGTTAGTTTTCTCTCCTATCTTTGTATCACTTGTAAATTTGACAAGCATGTCATCTAAGTTTTTGTTCAAGACTTTGATAAAAATGGGAAGCAATACAGGACTTACACATTTTGCAGATGATTTTCTGTGGCAGACTACATGGTCCTAGTCATACAATTGACTGAGGGATATGGAGAATATAAGCTCCTACTTTACTCTTTTATTGTAAAGGGATTGGTTAAGTCAATTAGTCAGTTACTGATTGTTTAAATCTCATCGATGTGCACTGTCAGTCTTTTGTGTCCTTTAATATTTCTTTTGAGTGTAGGAAATTAATTCCTGCTCCATACCTGACTCATAGCACACAGAGTACTTTTCTACTTCTCAGTTTGGGGAAAACTATAAATATGAGCTTAAAGCCTCACTAAACTACTTTATAAGCTTGTTAATAAATAAATGTAAGGATTAAATGAGAAACAAATTTCCTTGGCAGCGCAAAATGAAATTTTGAAGGAGTTTTGTGCACATTAAGATCATATCATTGACAAATATTGAGAGGAGACAAATAAACAGAGTGATGAGTGGCTTTGAAATCATGACATAGGAATATTGGGAATATTGGGTAAATGAACTGGGGATGTTTAATCTTCAGAAGAGAAGACTTGAGATGACACAAATATTTTCTGTAAGCTTTTGAAAGACTGTCTTGTGGAAGTGGGATTGAAATAATTCTGCTTTGCCCCAGAGGGAAGAATTGGGGTTAATGTGTGAATGTTATAGAGGAAGTTTTTGGTTTAATATATAGCAAAATTTCCTGTCAGAGTTATTCAGAAGTGGAATTGGCTGCCTTGGGAGTTATTGAATTCTTTCTTATTACCATTGTTAAGAAAATGCTTGATAAACACTTATGGATGTTACCTAAGTTGAAGAAGGCTCAAAGCAGCTCAAAGATATTGATTGCACCTATGCTATAAAGGAGTTCTTAGATCTTATTCTGCCACACTTCATATAGAGACCATTGTGAGTATGCTAGAGCGTACAACTTTCAGTATTGTGTGATTGAGCTGATATTGAAAAAAGTGGTATGAATCCAAGAGTATGAGAGTATGCCGTGTGTTGTGAGTAAATAGGGTATGTTAAGGGATGAATTCATGACAATTTGTGTTTGTCTTTGAGTGCACATCCCTGGTGGGTCAGTGATTCTTTGAGACTTTAAAGTGCCCCTTGGGAAGAAACCTCTTTATTCAGTATGGGATAACTAAGCTTTGAAGTAGCTTATGAGTAGAAGCATGGTTTGGAATGATTCTATCATCTTGGAAGAATGATAAACCCTGACATATTGTATCTGGATGGGAGAGTTATGACCCCTCCATATATGAAAGAGAGAGAAAAAAGAGTATCTACACAAATGAATCTAGAAGGAAAACTGGTCCATGACATTCACTTTTCTTGCTAAACTTCTCAAGCACTTTCTACATTGGATAGCTCCATTTCTTCACCATGCTTTCTTAACTTACCCCCTTGAAATTAATTTTATTTTCCTGCCACACAATCTTGAAAATGTTCTAATAAAGAATCCAGATCATTGGCACATGGACTAAATTTGAGGATGGAGAGAGGCTTTGAAATCAGTAGGTCAGGGATCTTAGGATCTGACTTTTCCTTCAAAACCTACCTCTCCTTTTCCTCTATTATTGTTGATACTACCACCATTTCCCTAGATCCTCTAATTCAAAATCTGAGTCATTCTTATATTTCTTCTCTTTTCCTCACCCACATATCCAATCAGTTGCCAAGTCTTGTTGAGACTATATTGATATTTTTTATTCCCACTCTCCTTCCCACTCCAACTGCTACAGCCATTATTCAGGCTCTCACCATTTCTTGCACAGTCTATTGTCTCCTTGCTTCCTAACTGGTCTTCTTGTTTCCAAGTTCTCCATTTTTTCATCCATTCATGATATAATTGTGAAAGTAATTTTTCTAATGCACAAATCACACCACATCACTCCTCTGCTCCAAAACCTTGATCTATAGGATAAAATACAGTCTCCTTATTTTGGTGTTAAAGGGCATCTAGGGGTTAGTTCCCATCTATTTACCTTTTCATCATTATGTTATAACCTTCTGAAGTCCAACCGTACTGGAATCATCACTCTGTTCCAATACTATCTTGTCCTTTTTTGCTGTGACATCTTTGGAGCATTCCATCCACCATGCCTAGAACATACTTCTTGACATTTTTTTGACATTCTTCTCCACTGTCAAGGTCTACTTAAGGTATCACTTTATGCACAATGCCTTCTTTGATTCCCTGAATCAGAAGGGAATCCTCCCTTCTTAAATCTTAAAGGAAGTTCTGACTTCTCTTTTCCTCTTAAACATTTCTTCACTTGCCTTCCCCTTGAGGACCAGACAACAGGCTTGGGTCTTGCTTATACAAGATACTCAATAAATGTTTGTTGAATGGAGATTTCAATGTGAACAATAGTATTTCCATAACTGATTTCAGTTTTTATGATGAAAAACAGAATGCAAAAATAGCCATTTTGCTGCAGTTTTGCTTATAGATAAACTGAGCTAAATGGATTTTTCTTTGAGTAGTAAATGATGAGTCAGCCCTGCCCAGAAAGATAACTAATTCTGGTGAATATGAATTTGGTCTCAGTTTAGTTTAAAATTGTTTGCAATGACTCATATAAGTACTGAGATTTGCTTCTTGCTAGAAGACAAAACCCCTGAAAGTCAAGAAATACATAAGTTTTTCAAAGACCCAGCTTAAGTCTCCAGTCACTGGTATGATGCTCAGCACTAACAATATTGCTTAGTGACTGATGTCCTTGTTGAAATAATTAATTTATTAGTGTAGAATATGAGTGAAGGTTAAGTGTAATTTAAAAAAAAAGAATATCCACCACCACAGAAGGAACAGATGGAATCCAAATGCAGATAGAAACATATCATTCTTCACTTTATTTCCTCTATAAATTTTTCTCTATTATAAGCAATATGTGTCTTGTTTTACTATATGACAAACAGGGAAATATGTATCATATGATAACATATGTACAATCTATATCATATTGCCTGCCTTCTTGGGGAGGGGAATGGGGAAGGAGGGAGAGGGAAAAGGACTGAGATATAGATTCTTGGCCATAGCTAATAAGAGAATTTATTTCTCTTGGATAAGTATATTTATTATAACTTATTACACATTCATAAAAAATCATGTGTATTATATTATTATGTTACATGTAAAACATATGATTTATGTCATATATAAAATATATTATATGTAAAAACTTTTAAATAAATGATAACAAAAATAGTATGGGATAACATTGGAGCCAGAAAGATGTGGGATTAAGTCTTGCTTATAATATATTATAGGTTTGTGATCATGGGTAAGTTACTTGCCTCCCAGTTGCTTTTCTCAGTTCACATAAATGGAGGGAGTTTCCATTCCAGTTCCTCCTGAAGGTGGGCCAAAAAATAAAACAAAAAAACCCCCTCAAATTCCACTTTAAAAATTTTATTTATTTTAAAAATTCTTACCTTCCATCTTAGAATCAATACTGTGTATTTTTCCAAGGCAGAACAGTAAGGGCTAGGCAACAGAGGTTAAGTGATTTACCTAAGGTCATGAAGATAAGTGTCTGAGGCCAGTTTTGAACCCAGTACCTCCCATCTTTTGTGGTGGCTCTCAATCTGCTGAGCCGCCTAGCTGCCCCCTCAAATTCCACTTTTTATAACATCAGTTTAGTTATATTTTTCTCATAAGAAACAATTTATGCTAAAGTCACATTAACATAGTCTGTGTAGGAAGTACTATGAACCCCAGAAAATATTTGGAGCAGTCATGGATTATAAAATCTGTTGTGACAGACATTACATTTGATTTTAAGTTCTGGCAGTGGAAAAAGGATGAAGAAGATAAACAACATATGTCTATTTACTGTGCTAAACATCCCTAGCAAAAACAGGTCAAAATTATTCGGCAAGAAAAAAGTGATAATTGGCTGAACGTGAATGAAGCCGATGTTTTCCTTAACGTCAGTAGGTTTTTGCTGCCTCTGTTTCTAGACTCTAAGCAGGCACACATTTCTTTGCACAACCCTGTGCCTTTGTGCTCTCACACATGTGGTAGCCAAATGCCTTCAGCCTCTTTTTCTTGCTGGCATGACAATTCATACTACATTGGCTTTGCTTCCTCTCAGAATCTGGCCCAGACTTCCCTCCTCCTCCTGCTCCTCCTCCTCCTGGTCCTGCTTCCCCTTCTGGCATGGCTCCCATTCCCCCTTCTGCTTTACACCCTCTTCTTTCTCTTGGCCTTATCTTTTCCCTTCCTTTCTTTTCCTGTCTCACCTCCTGTTTCTACTTATTTATGTTTCTTTTCCTTTTCCCTGCTTACCATTCCTCTTCTCAATCATGTTTTTCTTCTTAGCAGGGCTCTCTTCTCTGAACCTAATTCACTTTCGTACTCTTAGGTCTGCTAGTAGCACTAAAATAATTTAGCATTCCTTTTATGAGTTCGACATCATATGAATCTTTGATTATGTAGGAGGATATATCAAATTTTCCCCCTAAATAATAAAAAAGTCAACCTCCTATCTTCTGTAACCCTTACTAGGTATCAGTTCTAAGACAGAAGTCTGGGCTAGGTAGGGGGTTAAGGGACTTGCTTAGGGTCACCCAGCTGGGACATGTCTGAGGCCAGACTTGAACCCAGGACTTTCTGTCTCCAGGCTTGATTTTCTAACCATCTATCTGCCTTTTCCCCCACAAATGCTAAGAATTATCTGAGATGCCTCCATGACCTGGGCTTTACAATTTAAATTGGGGCTCTTTTTTCTCATCTCTACCTGTTAGAATGAATGACTTCCTTTAAGACTTAGCACAATGGAGTAAAGAGGGGATGGGAAGAAGAGGAAAAAGAATGAGACAGATTTTTGGACATAGTGTGAGAATTTGTTTCTCTTGGGGAAGCGTATTTATTATAATTTATTACATATTTATAACAAATCACATATAAATCCTATCTCAAAAAAAAGACAGCGCAAATGCCACCATTTGCAAGAGACCTTTTCTAGTCTTCGCTCCCCTCCCCAAGAAGGCACTGGTATGAGTGCCTTCCCTTCGAAGGATACCCTCCATTTACTTTGTTTCTTTTATGTTTTCATTTCTGAATGTGCTGTCTATCCCCCTTACAATGTGAGTTCCTTGAGGGTAGGTACTATTTTTTATTTTTTTTTCTATCCTCAGCCCTACCCAAATGGCTAGAACTTAAGTAAGTACTTAATAAATTCTTGCTGGTTGATTTAGGTGGAAGGCTTTGGTTTTGTCACAGACATTGTAGATTTGCTACAGGAACGGTCTTGGTTCAATGAAATGTTTCCTTGGGATGTGGATATCTCCCCGGAGTATTGAGAAACTGATTGTATAGATTGAGAGTGGGCACCCTCTAGCTAAGGTTATGTTCAGTTCAAAAGTTGGCTCCATCATCTATTAAAATAATAATTTTATATTTTTGAGCATGTATGCAGTAGATATCTATGGTTCTTTCAGGTTAGGGCAGGAAGTCCTGTGGGTCCACCTGGAAGCTCTGGTTGCCATCACATTGGGAATTAGGGGAACTGGAAGTAGAGCTATAGTAGTGCCTGAAGAAGAGGCAGAGATGACAGGAGAGAGAGAGAGCAAGAAGAGCACATAGGGTGAGAAAAGGTGACATCCTCCCCACTGCTGCTGGATTTGTCTTTCTTGGGTATTTTTGTTGTTGAGTCATTTCAGCCTTGTCTGACTCTTTGTGACCCAATTTTGGTATTTTCTTGGCAGATACCAGAGTGGTTTGCCATTTCTTCCTCCAGCTCATTTTACATATGAGAAAACTGAAGCAAACAGGGTTAAGTGACTTGCCAAGGGTCACACAGCTTATAAGTGTCTAAGTCTAAATTTGAACTTGGGTCTTCCCAAGTCTACACCTGGCACTCTATCTGCTGTGCCACATAGCTGCCCCTCCTTATGCATAGATCTAATCATGTCACTCCTCTGCTCAAAATCTCTACTTGGTGCCCAAGAAATTCCAAACTCTTAAGGCTGGCATTCAAGACCTTTCGCTATCTATAGGCTCTACTTGAACAGCTATATGTCTCACTACTCCTCTCCATAGGTGCTATACTCCAGTCAAACTAGGATAGTCTTGTCTTTTTGTGTACATCTCCCTGTACTCATGCGGTTTCTTTTTCCTGGAAAGTCCATCTGTACCTTTTGAAATATTTCCTAATTTTCTTTTATGACCCAACTAAAATGTCCGAAGCATTTTAGAATATGCTAAAATCCTCTAAGAAACTTCCCCTGACTTCCTTAGCTCAAAATGATCTCTTCTTCAGTGTTTCATAGTGCTTTGCAGCTGTCTTACTTATGATCAAGTGAAATAATATGGGTAAAATGCTTTGCAAACTTTTGAGCATAATATGAATAGCAATGATTATATTCTTCTGTTCTACAGTCTACGTACATAATAATTATACATTTTTACAATACTATCTATGCATACTCTAAGTACGATTATGTTTGTGTATATGTGATATTTCCTCTGTGAGATTGTCCCACGAAGGCAGCTACTATGTCTTTTCTTATCTTTTAAAATTCCATTTTATTTTATTTGCAGATCTGGTTTCTTTCCCTCCTACTTTCTCCTCTCTGATCCATTGAGAAGGCAAGAAGAACACAACCCACAACAAATACATATAGTTAAACAAAACAAATTTCTGCATTAGCCATTCCCCCCCAAATATGCTTCAGGCTGCACTCTAATTCCATTACCACTCTGTCTGGAGGTGGACAGCATGCTAGTTTTCATTTTCTTTATGTTTACAATGCCTTGAACATGGGAGACATTTAATAAATGGTTTTTGAATGAGTAAATGATGACATGTAAATGAGCTTTGAGGACACAGTGGGGAGTAGGTTTTGAGCAGCAATCAAAAATACATGTAGTGTAAAATAGTGGGGGGTGGAAGAGATAGAATGGCAAATGAAGTTTGGAGGCTTTAGTAGACAGAGTAACAGGAATTGGGAAATACAGATGAGGCAGTAGTAAGATGACACAGTTCTATAAGAGGAGTGGAGAAGAAAATGTGATGACAGAGGAAGAATAAAAAGGAAATGGGAAATAAAACTGTGAGTAAATGGTTGAAAATCTTGGCATTCCAGTAAACTGGTGTCAAGTAGTAAGTTGGGTTGGAAACAGAGGTATCTGGAGGTAAAAGTGATGGAAAGTGAAGTTGACAGCAGAGAGGGATAGAAGCACAATAGATATGTACTGAAGGCTGGAAAACACAGAAATGTACAGGCACTGAGTGATGGATAGTGAGGGTGGAAGTGAATGGAAGAAAGAAGGTAAATGAATGTGTAGAAGCAGAATCAGAGAGGATATTAAGGGTAGGATTGGGGAGAGACAGTCTGAGAAGACATGAGAGACGGATAAATGTGAAATGTTATAGTAAAAGACAAGCTCAGAGAAATTTACTCTTGTAATAGAATTTTTTTATGGATTTTTGCTAATCCCTATGCTAAGGTTGTGGGCTTCACTCTTTATGATGTAGGTGAACTGAGGTCACTGAAAATATATTGCCCCCTTTTAAATAAACACCTTGTGACTGGATACTGGCAACTCGTGGTTCCAAATATTCCAGTGAATTCTTCATTGCTCTTGAGGTTTCTGAGACTGAGGGAGGGGAAAGAGACTAAACTGTACTGGGAGGGTAGGTTGGAATCATCATTTCAAAACCCCTACCATGGCCTCTTTCTTGCATTCCTCTTCCTCCTTAGAATTCTGAGCCCATTTGCTTATTGTCTATGCTGGGCATTTGGCATTGTTAATTGCCTTTGTGACATGTCTTGTGAAATATCTTGTGTCACTATTTAACTTGTGTATTTATGGCATAAATCCCTAAGTGGAGAAGCAATACCATATTTCTTTATGTCACTCACAGCCTTGTAGTGCCTCACACATAAATAGATGCAAATTATTTGTTGGTTGATTTTCTTTTCATTTTATTGTCACCATATTCTGAATCTTTAGATTCTAATAAAGCAAGTCTTGACCTCTCTCTCCTCTAGTAAACGTTAGCTTTTAGTCAGGAGGTAGTCTTGTGCTCTAGTCAATATTTTTATTGACTATTTATAGTATGCTATTTTTAGTATGACTCTGGGTTAGAACAACTTTGGGCTTGCAAAGGAATGCAGTATAATGAAAAGAATATTCATCTCGGTAGGAATCAGTAGATCCAGGTTCTGGTTTTAGATCTTGGTTTGGAGTTTAGACATTGCTTTAGAGTCACTTGAAGCTCTTGACTCCACTTCCTCATTTGTAAAAATGGATATGACACCACTTATTTTTACTTATTTCTTGGTAAAGCTCCTTACAGAATACAGAACACCATACAAAATAGTATTATAATAAAGCTGAAAGGACTTAATGCCCTTTGTAGAACCATGAGAAACAGAAGCAGAATGTCACATACCCACTTCATTTGTTTGCTTATAAAATCTCAAGAATCAGTTGCTAAGCATAAGTGACAGGAAGTGGAATCTTCCATGTTGACCTGAGATCTGGAGGCAGAAATAATTACCCAAGGCATGGAGCTGAAATTGAAGAACTAGAAATAAGGATTCTCATGTAATAGTGATGTGAGCAATAAACACAGCTTTCTGAAAAATCAGAATTCTTCCTCTATTATCCAGTTAGTTGCAAATTCCTCTTATTTCTCCTTAGAAAAAGAGCTCAAACATTGTAATGAAGATCAATGGTAAAAGACTTAGCTACTTTAATCAATACAATAATCCAAGACAATTCCAAAGGACCTCTGATGAAAACGTTCATTTCCTGAGAGAGAACTGATGAACTCTGAGAGCAGATTGGAGTATACTTTTCCCTGCTCTTTTCCTTTTCTTACAATGTGGGTATTATGGAAATAAGTTTTACATAACTTTATATAAGTGATTGATATATTGATTGCCTTCTCAATGGGTGGGGGAGCGTTAGGAGGGAGGAGGAGAATTTGAAACTCAAAATGTAAAAAAAAAGGTTAAAAAATAGAGAAAATAATTAGTAATCTTTTCAACTAGGGCAAGTGGTATGAAAACTTTTTTTCAAATCAACTTTTAAATATAAATTTATTTGGAAAAGGGCCTTAGGGCACTTTATAGGCAGAGGCCCCAACAAAGTTAATTGTGAAAAGAAGCTGGGGATTGGGGGACAAGGAGGCACTCATTTGGGGAATAGTTGCCCAGAGAGAGAGCAGGAGGCAACGTACCATATGTCATTTCCTATTTGTTATTACTAATTAGATACTAATTAAAGGCAGCCTGGGATGGTGCATAAGAAAGGAAACGTGGAGTGAGAAAACCTAGGTTCAAGCCTGGACTCACCTACTTAATGCTTGCGTGACTCTGAGCAAAGCTCTTTACCTCTAAGGGCCTAAGGCCATTTTCCATAAGACTATTAATTTCAAAGAAGGAGCTGATCTGTGTCAGTAGAAGGAATTTCTTTGCTAGTGGTTCCTTAAACCAGTGAAATTATAGGTCTGAACCAAAAAGCTCCCTCAAAACCAAATTTAATTGTTTTTATGCAGCTAGGCACTATTAGTAGCCTTTGAAATTTATCATTCTTGGAGCACTTCATTCTAAGACCTGGTCTGCTTTAAAATCTCTCATTCTCTGTATCTTTTATCTTTGCCACCATATCTAGGCCTTTATCAATTTATATTTCTTATAATATAAAAATAATATTTTATTTTCTCCCAATTACATGTAAAAACAATATTTTATCATTCACTTTTTAAAACATTTTGTGTTTCAAATTCTCTTCCTCTTTCCCATCCCTTTTCTACTCCCTGAAGATTGTAAGCAATCTGATATAGATTTTACATGTATAATTTCAGTTTATGTTGTTTAAATTAAAAAATTAAAAAAAAATTCTTACCTTCTATTGTAGAATCAAGGCAGCTTCTCAGGCAGAAGAATTGTAAGGGCTAGGCAATGAGGGTTAAGTGACTTGCCTAGGGTCACACAGCTAGGAAGCGTCTGAGGCTCTTTCTCTGTTGAATGACCTAGCTGTCCTTCCCCACCTCTGCCATTTTATATTTCTACAACGTCTTAGTTGGCTTCTTTGATGGTTCTTTGATATGTTCTGAATATCATTGGCAGAAGAATTTTCCTTAACCACCACTTTATACATTTTTTAAAATTATATTTTTATTGTCATGCAAAACACACTTCCATAATGGTCATTGTTGTAAGAGCAAACTCATACAAAGTCAAAACCTCAAAATAAAACCATAAATACCCTGATGTGAAAGACAACTCCAATAGTTCTTTCTCTGGAGGTGGATAGCATTCCCTGTCATATCTTTCAGGATTATCCCAGATGATTGCATTGCTGAAATTAGTCAAGTTTTCACAGATAATCACCATCCAGTATTGCTGTTATAGTCTATGTACAATGTTTTCCCAGTTCTGTTTATTTTGCTCTGCATCAGTTCCCACAGATCTTTCCAACTTTTTCTGAAGTCATCTTGCTTATCATTTCTTATAGCATAATGGTATTCCATCATCAACATGTACCACAATTTATTCAGCCATTCCCCACTTGATGAACATTCTCTCAATTTCCTATTCTTTGCCACTATAAAAAGAATTGCTATTAATATTTTTGTATAAATTGGTCCTTTCCCCATTTTTAGTATCTCTTTGAGATACAGACCCAGTCGTGCCATTACCAGATCAAAGGGTATGCACAATTTTATAGCCCTTTGGGCATAATTCTAGATTGCCCTCTAGAATGGTAGGATAAGTTCACAACTCCATTAACAATGCATTAATATCCATCCAACGCCACTTTCCTTTACTGCTCTATTGGCCAATCTGATAGGTGTGAGGTGGTTTCTCAGCATTGTCTGAATTTGCATTTCTCTAATCAAGAGTAATTTCAAACATTTTTTTCATATGATTATTGATGGCTTTGATTTCTTCATCTGAAAACTGCTTGTTCATATCCTTTGACTATTTGTCAATAGGGGAATTAACCACTCCTTTAAAGAAACTTTGAATAGCTCCCTACTAACTATAGCATCAATCCTACCTAAATCTGACTTTGTTAGTTTCAAAATCTTTCATAATGTCTCCCTACCTTATACCCCCATCTAAACTAATGCAGAATAAAGGCAAGAGAAACAATAAAACTATGCAGAATGAGTTCACCAAGGAGCTCACAGACTAATGGGGGAAAAAACCCATAAACAATTATTCACAAGCAAGCTATGTACAGGGTAAATTGGAGATAACCAGCATTGGGAGGGAGCTAACATCAGGAAAGGCTTCTTGGAAAAGGGAATTTTTTTCTCTTGAATAAGTATATTTATTATTCTTATATATATTATGTGTTATATATAATAAAAATAAATGGTAACCAGAAAAAAAACACAAAACAGCCCAGGTTTTTGCATATGATTTTCTTTGGGCACTGGAAATTGAAGGGCTAGGTCAGAAGAGATCACAGAGATGAGAGGCAAGGGCCTCGATGGAAATTCTCTTTGCCTTCCCTAGCTGTAAACAAACTTGTTCCTTTTTTATAAAAATTAAATTAAATTAAATTTGTATTTTTTATTATAAAGATATTTTATTTTTATCAATTGCATGTATTAACAAATTTCTACATTCATTTTCTGAAGTTATATGATCCAAATTGTGTCTCTCTTTCTCTTCCTTCCCCCTTTCAGAAGCTGGCAAGCAATTTGCTCTGGGTCATACATGAATTATCATGCAAAATATATTTCCATATTGTTCATTTTTGTAAGAGAATAATCATATAAAACCAAAACTCCCAAACAAAAACCCAGATAAACTGAAGTGAAAAATCACATGCTTTGATCTGCATTCTGACTCCAACTGTTTTTCTCTGGAGGTGGATAGCATTCTTTGTCATAAGTCCCTCAGAATTGTTGATCGGGGTGTGTGGTCTTTAGCTTAGACAAAGAGGAAGCCAGGAAAGCCAGGAGGGAAGGATAAGGAGGGAAAATTCTAGATTTGTGGGATAGCCATTTAAAATACCTGAACTTTGGTGATAGACTATTTGGCGTGAGGAATAGAAAGGAGACCTGTATTAAGTACATAATGAATTACTTTTATTTGGAATTGCACCAAAAATTTTGGTTCCTAAGAGTGTTACTGGATAAAAGAGTATCTGAGAATGAGTAAGTCTAAGAAGACTGAAAAGGTAGAATCTGGACAGATTACAAAGGACTTTGAATATTAAATGGAAGATTTATATTTGATCCTGAAGGTGATGGGGAAATCACAGAAGTTTATTGAGTGTGTATGGTGGAAGTGGTGGTAGTTAATGGTGGTGGGAAATAACAATGTCAGACCTGCACTTTAGGAAAATTAATTTTACAGTTGAGCGGAGGATGTACTGGAGTAGGGAGAGTCTTGAAGCAGAAAAAATAACCAAAAGGCTATTGCAATAGTCCAGGAATCAGGTGATGAGGAACTTCATGGAAAAGAAAAGGAAGTGAATACAAGAAATATTATGAAAGCAATATTGACAGGATTTGGCAACAGATTGATACCTAGCTTATAAGGCTGTGTGAGTGGGAGGATGATGGTGCTCTCAATAGTGATAGGGAAATTTGTAAATGGGGAGGTTTTGGAGGGTCTAATCAAATGGAACAGCTGTAGAATGGGCTGGCCCAAAACTATCAGAGCAGAAGTCCTGCTTCTGATTGCTTTTATCTGCTGTTTGCAGGCAGCTTTAGAGTGGGAGAGAGATTGATGTAGTCCTCAGGGACTATTGCCTCTTTCTGCCATTTGTACACACAACAGCTTAGCTGACCTGGTTTTCTTAATAATTATAAATTACATTTATAAATCATTTCAAGTTTACAAAGCACTTTCTTTAATAGTATAAGTATTATTCCCATTTTACAGATGAAGAAACAAAGGCTCAGTGAGATTAAGAGACTTGTCTAGAGTCATCTTTCTCTCTTAAAAGACACAAACCCTTACCTTCTGTTATAGAATCCTTACTAAGTATCAGTTCCAAAGCAGAAGAGAGGTAAAGGCTAGGCAACCAAGGTTTAAGTGCCTTGCCCAGGGTCACACAATTAGGAAGTATCTGAGGCCAGACTTGAACCCAGGGTCTCCCATCTCCAGGTCTGACTCTCTATTCCCCAAACCACGTAACTGCTCTACAGTCATGTCTTTTAAGTGAAAGAGTCTAGGTTTGAACCCATTTGTAATAATAATAGTAACTTGTATTGATATAGTACTTTAAGACTTATAATGAATTTTTACATAAAAACAGATAGCACTCATAAAGTCCTTTGTAAAATTTATCTCATTTTATCCTCACAATAACCTTGTTATGGAGGTACAATTATTTTCTCCATTTCACAGTTGAAGAAATTGATTCAGACCAAAGGTAAGTGACTAGTCCAGACTTACAGTTAGGAAATATCTGAAGCTGGATTTGAATTCAAGTCTTTTTAAATCTAGGTCCAGCACTTTATCTGTTATGCTATCTAGGCCATACAGCTTAAGAGTGTCTGAAACTGGATTTGAATTCAGGTCTTCTTCACTCCAAGTCTAATGCTTCTGACTCCAAGACTGCTTCTGACTCTCTCATCACTAGATTAGTATGGTAATAAGATTTCTATCGAGCATTATAACAAGTTCATTGTCTCAATGTTTTTTTTTTGTTGCAGTGTTTTCTAATTTCCCAAGTTATTGCAGCAGTGGCTGTTCCTTTCTGTCTGGAGAGAATACCGATTACAGTGACTGGGATTCATACATCTCTAGTTTAAGTTCAAATCAACACATTAGGTTTGTTCCAGTTGATTTGTCTGGTGCTGATCCTTGGGAGTGGCTTCATTAAAAGAGAAGTGTATGAATTATCTAAAAGGAAATGCATATTTTTCTTTTCCTTTGGTAGACAGACAAATGGCATCTGGCCTGTCTGAGGTGGTCTGGACTATTTTGAACCACTTAGAGCCTTTGTTTTCTCCTCTACCAAGTGGGGATAGTAAATACATAGCTACATACATTGTATTGAAGTGGATAAATAAATACAAATATATACACAGGGGTTCTTCTGGGGAGAAGGGGATGAATGAAGAATGAAGGGTGAAGATGTATAACTATCTTAAACAAATACAAAAGGGGCTGTGACAATGTGAGTGAGTGGCAGTTGCAATCCAAGCAACTTAGACTAAATCTACCAGGGATATCTTACTTCTACAGAGAAAGACACAATAGGAATAAAAAACACTTTTTAATAATGACTTTAAAGCATCAGGGCAGTAGAGAGGGGTCACTCTAACCTAGTTATCTAAGGACAAACTCAGGAACTGAGAATTGGATCAGGATCTACACTATCTTAACCCAAATGACTTAACTCAACTAAGGTCTAAACTAAACTAAATCTTTAACTAGAATAAGAGAGGGCTAGAGAGGTGGGGTTCTCACTACAGTTGTCCACGGTGCTCCAAGATGTCACAGATGTCACAGGAAACCAAGATCAAGTTTTATCCACAGCCAGTTAATTCTCAAAAGCTCTAGGGAGTAAGGTAGATAAATCTGCTCTCCACCAACAGATATCCAAGCTCTTTCTCTACCTAGGCCACGCTAGTTGATTGAAGTATGTTCTTCTCAGTGATATCCCACTCTGTCAGGTCCTTAGATATTTGGCAAAGCTGGACCACACAGCCAAAACCTTCTTCCTTCAACTTGGCCAAACCACACTCTCTCTTCAAATCCTGGCTTCATTCCATGTTTGGAACTCTCAGGTCTTTAGAGACAGCCTGGGTGTTATCTAACCTTAAATATCTAATTTCCTAATTTCCTCATTACAGTTTCCCCCTTTGCACAAAGCCAAAATAATGTTCCACACAATATTTTGGTACTTGTGCACTATGGACTAAACTACAATTCAAACCCAAAATAACAAACAAACTACACTAACTCTATCTTATCCTATCTCTTGCTACCTTACTCTATCCTACTCTAGGGATTTCAACAAGGAAAGGTAAAGGGATAGATACATTGAACAATTACGTAGTTCAAAGTACAGAATAACAAGGTATAAAGCAAAATTTTCAAGAAAATTAACAAAACCAACAACAAATATGATCAACATAAAATTCAAACAAAAACATCAAACACAACTCCTATACTAATACAGAAACATTCTACTAATTAATAAATGCAAAAAATTTTGGAAAAATACATTTTACATCAAAATTTCAACAAAACATCAAAATCTCTTATGTAAATTACATTTAAATGTTTGCAACTCAATTAGTATCAAATTATTCACAAAATGTACAGATATATGTATATATACATATGACACACACATACAATATATACATATATGGCATACATATTACATATATATACATAATATATACATATCAGATATGCATATATACACCCTTTACATATATACAATACTTACAATATACACACACTATTTACACTTATTTATACATCTATTTACATTATTTTGTGATATGTGATCTCTAGTATGTTTTATGTTCTTCATGTAATACATTTTTGTTATGTTTGTTGTATTAGCACTGTAATGTACATTAGTACCTCATCTTATCTTCTAATCTAATCAAATACTATTTCCCTAGCACACTAAACTATTCTAAACTATCCCTATGTTATTAGTATATTAGTCTAACTAGATATTAACTAAATAACTAGCTAATTTTGTTAGTAACTAACTATCCATTGTTATACTTACTTATCCTATAGCTAGTTCTAATTTTGTTAGTATTTACACATTGTTTTATTCCATAAGGAATACAATGTATCCTAATGTGTTTGTGTTTTTATGTATCTGATTTGATATGTTGTTACTTTGCTATATTGTGTTGCAATGGATTATGATAGCTACCAAAACTTCAGATCTCCTTCAGATCTCCTTTCTTCTTATGATGTTCCATTCTTCGAGGAAATCTCCTTTTCTCTCCTTTTCTCCTCTTCTTCTTTTCTCCATCGAAGTTCTTGATAGTATTATGTGCAATGTTGGATGTAGATGAGTATGTAGTGATACATTACCCAAAATATTTTCAAACCATTTGTCCAAAATGTCCATGAGTAATCCTCTTCTTTGGAAATGCCTTTTTAAAACAAAGTCTCTATCAGTTCAATTTTATAAGTTCATCAGACTTAATACAATGTCCATTAATCCTGAATCCTCTTCATTCATCCATGACCTATTCCATCCAAATTTCCTCTTCCACTGGAATGGTCCTCTCCTTACTGAACTTTCTGACTGCAGACTCTAATTGACTAAACATCTCAATTTTACATAATTTCTTCTTCATCTTCTTCATTATTAGCAATTTCTCCATTTTCATTATCTATACCATATGCTAATTTAATATGAGAACAATGATACCATGAATCTGTACCTAATACTTTTACAGAAGTTGGTGAAACTAACAAAACTATATAAGAACCTACTCAACTTTGTTCTGTTGCTCATGTTTTGGCAAAATTTTTCACATAGACCACATCACCTGGTTGAAAATTATGATGAGAATAATCCAATGGACAAGGTTGAATTACTACTCCCATATCCTGTAATTCTCTTAGCCTCTGCTGTAAAGCACTTAAATATGAAGCAATTTGGCAATCATCCCCTAAGAGTGATGCATAAATAGCCTTACAAGCTTTTTCTTGTAGTGGAGCATGTCCAAATTGTATCTCATACAATGTTATATGTAGATCTGCTCTTGGTCTTGTACGTAGGTAAAACAAAGCTATGGGAAGAATATCTGGCCATTCCATTTGAGATGAGTTTCAGCACAGATTTTTCCAACCATAGTCTTGAGTTTCCTATTCATATGTTCCACCCGACCTGAACTTTGTGGATGATAAGGAACATGTTATTTAGATGTAATTCCTTAGAAGAGTCTCAGAGACTCTTCTAAGGATATCCTGAGTGAAATGAGATCCCTTATTCAAATCTTTGATTAGAGGCACAACGAATCTAGGCACAGTTTCTTTTACCACAAAGCTTGCTGTATTGGTATTTGATAGAAAAACTTCAGGCTACTTAGTTTATCAACTATCACAAGACAATACTTATATCTTCCAGCTTTAGGCATACAGATATAATCAATCTGTAAACTCTTGAATGGACAATATGCTAAAGGTCTAGCATCCAAACCTTTCTTTCTCTATGCACTTTGATTGAACTTTTGGCAGACTGAACAACTATTACAGATCTTATTTGCAACAGTACTTATTCCAGGTACAACCTATTGTCTCTTGATGGAATCTACAGCAGCTTGTGTACCAAAATGACCTTTTGTGTGGATGGCTTGACACAAATAGGTATATAAGTCTTTTGGTAACAATGGTCTTCCTGTATCAGTAATCCCTATCCCATGTTCTTTCCTAGCTCCAAATTTATCCTTCCATTTCTGGATATCTGAGTCTATATAAGCTTTTTCTAGATCATCAGAATCAGTAGATGTTAAATTCATTATATAAATTGGAGCTTTCTGGGCAGTGTACTTCGCAGTGATATCAGCTCTATGATTACCTTTAGAGACTGAATCTCGACCACTAGTATGACTCTGGCAATGGATTACTGCCAGCTGTTTTGGCTTTTGGATTGCTTCTAACAACTCAGTTATTATTCCTGCATGAGCTATTGGTTTTCCCAATGCAGTAATAAAACCTTGTTGTTTCCAGATCATTCCTGTTGCATGGCAAACAGAGAATGTATATAGAGAGTCAGTGTAAATATTCGCCCTCTTACTTTCAGCTAGAAGACAGGCTTGCTTCAATGCTACTAATTCTGCACCCTATGCACTCAGATTACTAGGTGATGAGCCATACCACAGTGTCTCAAATTCTGTGACAACTGCAGCTCTAGTACATCTGATTCCATTACACAAATATGATGATCCATCTATGAATAATACCAAGTCTGGATTTTCAAGTGGAGTGTCTTTTAAATTCATCCTAGGCACAAGATCTACTACCTCAATACATTCATGCAATGGTTCACCATTCTTTGGTAAATTAGGATGAAGAGTAGCTGGATTTAATACACTACATCTCTTCAGCTGGACATTTTCACTACCTAAGAGAATAATTTCATACCTAGATATTCATTGGTCTGAAT
The DNA here is from genome assembly GCF_016433145.1 of Gracilinanus agilis. Lineage (NCBI taxonomy): Eukaryota > Metazoa > Chordata > Mammalia > Didelphimorphia > Didelphidae > Gracilinanus > Gracilinanus agilis. The sequence goes on from NC_058130.1 coordinate 644,445,273, forward strand.
ATGCTTGAGTATGAAATTACAGTATCAACATTTTAAGAATTAAGTGAGTTAATATATGTGCAGTAACTCCAATGAACATGTAATGAATCCTTGTTGACTATATAAAGTGAAAAAATTAAATGTGAAATATAAATATAAAGGCTGTTGTTGGTAGTCTTAAAAATAGTATCTTATTAAATAGGGGGAGAATACCGAAATAGGATATGAGGGATGATGTTAGAGCTAGAGCTACATGGACCTCAGAGGCTATCTCATCCAATTCCCTCATTATAGACATGAAGAAACTGAGGCCCAGGGAGGTTAAGTAAAGTCACACAGGAGACATATTAAAGACAGGATTGGAACCCAGGTACTGACTTGAGAACCAGTGTTTTTGATCCTGTATTATGCTATGCACCTGATGTTTTAAAGGCTTTCTGTCTACTTCTATGACTTAACTACACTAAAACAGAACGTCAACCTCTTGACAATATATGGCCCTAGAAAGTTGCTTGGGAGTATTGAGAGATTATTTTAATTGCTCGGGGGCCAATCAAATTTGTGTCAAAGACTGGATTTGAACTCAGGTCTTCATGGCTTTGAAGTCAATCCTCATTTCACAGTGTGACACTACATTGGTAGAAAGTTTCATCATCTGAGTGTTCTCTATGCCAATGAAATCATAGGCTAGTTCCTTTCCTTGTAAAATGTTATTGTCTTGTTTTGATTTTCTTATGAGTTATCTGAAGAATATGAATATGCTATGTATTTATCATATTAAAGAGGAGGCTTTCAAAATTATTTTTTCTCCTTTATTTGAAGTTATTGGAAAGTTGTTTGTAGCATTGTGACTAATACACTAAGCTAACACGATTAGAAATATGAATACTTTGACTTTTCTTTTTGCCAGTGTACTGAATCATTGATCTGGGCTGGGGTGTCATTTTATATTTCCTGGCTTGTGCTGGTATGTTGTCTCTTCATCAGTAGCAATCATATTCATTTTTTATGCAGATCAACTACAAACTGGCAGGAATGAATGGTTATAATTAGTTGGTAACAGAAGAGATTGGCAACTTTACAATGATTCTTTATTATGAATTGAATGCTTTAAATCTGTGAATTAGGATTCAGTTATAAAACATTCAGCAACTCTCATAATAGAAATGCCTGAAAGAATCATTTTTAGATCAACGACATGCAGATTTAAATAAAAACTGGCTGCCAGAATTTTGGATAATGTAATATCTAAGAATGTCTGAATGTGGGGCAATAGCCCAAAGCCAGTAGCTGCCTGATTAATCTATACTCCATTACTTCATAACTTTGTTGATGTGGGCATTCCCTATACAAATGCAGATTGCAGGCCTCCTTGCTTTTATAAATGAGATCCATGAGTTGTAGGAAAATAAAAACAAAAATATCACCTGGTAGTCTACCTTTGCATGATAGACCTCTCTAGGCTCACCTAGCTAGACCCTCATTTAGACTATTAGAAGTCTTTCTAGTTATGTAAAAGCTACCAGGGTTTGTGTTCCATTGAAATAGCTTTTAAGAATCAAAGGTCGAGGGCAACTGGATGGCTCAGTGGATTGAGAGCCAGGTCTAGAGAAGGGAGGTCCTTGGTTCAAATCTGGCCTCAGACACTTCCTAGCTATGTGACCCTGGGCAAGTCACTTAACCCCCATTGCCTAGCCCTTACTGCTCTTTTGCCTTAGAATCAACACACAGTAAGGGTTTAAAAAAAGAATCAAAGGTCATTTCTATTCCATGCTTAGAAGAGGACTTCATTGAAGAACCCAATTTACATTTTTCAGGAAGATGTCTATGTGGCTTTCTTTATCTGGCCATTTACTCACTACTACTTGCACAAACAGATGGAAACATCCACTGCTTCTTACATTCATTTCACCATTGTTCTGTTCATATTTGTTAATCCAATTTCTTCTAACCCCAGAGTGGCCCTGATTCATTTGCTTTTCCTGGTGTTCAGAGACACAACACAGCCATGAACACTTTACTCCTATCTTCTTTTTGCCTCAGCAGACACCTTGCTGCTCTGCTTTTCAGAAAGGTGAAATGAACAGCTGACTTTCATAACAGGAATGTACTTGGACAGTACATCTGATAAGTGTCTTTACTGCAAAAAAAAAAGCCATTTGACACAACCCCTCTCTTCTTCCACTTTCTTCATCTCAGAATCTTTTGACATTTTCTACCCTTTCCTCCATTCAGTCTATGGCAAAGAAATAGCCCTTCTCCTTGACAAGGTCAGCTTCTTTAAATGTGCCTTTGATCCCATCCCTTTCCATCTGTTCCAGCAGATTGCAAATTCAGTCATTCTCTATGCCTCTAATCTTCAATGTCTCTATATCAACTAGTTATTTTCCTCTCTGTATCAATGAGTTGGAAGGTAATTGGTTGCTTTTTTTAATATGCTCAAGTTTCCCTCATCCTTAAAAATACTCCTTCATTTAGATCTTATCGTTTTCTCAAACTATTATCTATCTCTCTTCCCTTTCTTTATCAAACTTTTGGAAATAGTTGTCCACCCTTCCTGGTTCTACTTTATTTCTTCTCATTCATTTTCTCACTTTTTTGCAATCTAGCGTCTGACTTCACCTTCAATTGAAACTGCTTTCCGCAAAGTTGCCAATGATCTTTTGTTTTACTAAATCTGATGATCTCCTCAATTTAAATCCTTCTTGACCTATCTGCTCTGTTTAGCATTGTTGACTATCCTCTTTGCCTGGATGTTTTTTTATATGGATGAAATGAAGCAGTTTGACTTTTGTAATAGGAATGTGGGCATTCTCAAATTTTCTGTCCTGAAATCTCTCTCCTCTCCTCCTCCTCTTCCCTCTCCTCCTCCTCCTCCTCCTCCTCCTCCTCCTCCTCTTCCTCCTCCTCCTTCTCCTCTTCC
>NC_058130.1:644755613-644756322 GCF_016433145.1 Gracilinanus agilis
AATGATTCTATGCCCTATAACATGGTCAATCTTTGTGAATGTGCCATGTGCAGCTGAGAAGAAGGTGTATTCCTTTTTGTCCCTATTTATTTTTCTCCACATATCAATTAGATCTAATTTTTCTAGGACTTCATTCACCTCTCTTACCTCTTTCTTATTTATTTTTCGGTTTGATTTATCTAGATCTGACAGAGGAATATTTAGATCTCCCACTAGTATGGTTTTACTATCTATTTCCTTCTTGAGCTCAAGTTTCTCTTGGTGTCCCCTGCTATTCACCCCCTCTTTCCCATCCCCCATGCCATCTTAGATTATTTAGTGTTCCACCCTCACCCTGTTAATTATTCTTCTGATTACTATAATAGTGAATATTATAATAGTGAATAGAGTTCACTACAGAGAATTAAACATAACATTTCTCTACATAGGAATACAGATAATTAGATCTCACTGAGGCCCTTAAAAAGGCAAATTTAAAAATTATAAGTTTTCTTTCTTTCCCCTCTGTATCTTATTTACCTTTTCAGGTTTCTCTCGATTTTTGTGGTTGGATATCAAACTTTCCATTTAGCCCTGGTCTTTTCTGTGCAAATACCTGGAATTCTTCAATTTTGTTGAATGCCCATACTTTCCCCTGGAAATATATAGTCAATTTTGATGGGTAGTTGATCCGTGGTTGCAGGCCCAGCTCTCTTGCCTTTCTGAATAT